>NC_141147.1:75806783-76081783 GCF_053477565.2 Lygodium microphyllum | reverse complement strand
TTGGTTTTCTTCAAAAAAGGACAACAAGGGCAAGACGAAGAAGTCATCTTCTAGAGTGCCAAGATAGCATGAGATTTTGAAGAAAGAGCTACCTCAACCACGAGATGCACACAATGTTGGTAATGACCAAAAGCAAATGATGTTAGTGTTGAGCTAAAACACGCTTTTCAACTGATTAGCATTCTTAAACAGCCCCAAAACACACTTAATTAATGAAAACCCCTAAAAAGGGGAGCAATTCGAGAGAGTTTCAGTGGTCCCCCAAAAACCCAAATTCTTTGGGACACCCTTCAACATCTATATATAGACAAGCTACCCCCATTCAGCCTGATTCCCGTTTGTGCAGGTTTCACACCCTTGAGTTCGAATATCAGGCATCAGTCTACCTCTATGTGGCTCTCCAGCCTTTGAGACTGCTGCCACCTCTTCATCAGCCCTTGAAGTGCCCTAGTGCCTTCCTCTAGGCTATCGCCCATTGTTTGATGCCTTCCTCTAGGCTGCGTTTGGCATCTTCCAGCCATCACCGGCATCTTCATCACCTTCTGCAGCTTGCATTTGGTTCCAAACTGGCTAGGCGACAATTCCTACACACTCCAGCTGCTTGCGTTTGGTGTCTCTTCCTCCAGACGACACGTGCTGGTGCTCCTCATCCAAACAACATCCATAGTTTGCGTTTACACTCATCTAGGGGTCGCCTTCCATCTCCAAAACTTCTGCTTCAAGCCCTTCTGGCATCATCGTTTTGCAAATTCCTCACTCCGGCTGGTGGTCATAGACTTGGGATTCGTCTCTGGTGGATGTCACTCTCCGACACTTTGCTTTGCCCTTGAGTATCTATACACTCTTACATTCATTTACAGTATTCATTCACATCACAGTTGTGTTTTTCTCTCCCTTCTTCTGTTTATGTTTGAGTTTTTGAGTTTGAGTTTTAAGTTTTGCGTTTAGGGTTTAAGTTTTGCTTTCTATGTCTATGTCTGCCTCTTTGTGTTTCTGTCGTAGTCATACATCTTGTGTTTCCTCACTACAAACCCTAGCAGTTTTCTTCACATGGTATCAGAGCCATATTCTTCTAAAGAGTATCCTATGGATATTGTGGAGAGCTTGGTTTTGCGTGAGGGTAACAAAACGACTCGTAACCGAATCACAATGTCACAAACACCTTCTTCTCTAGTTCCTATGATGTCCCATCAAGCTTTTCTATCACTGAAGGCCCTGAGACGACATTATGGACTCAGTGAGGAGGACCACACTCCACCTTCACCGTCACCTTCTTTTTCTACTCCTATTCCATATTTCACCCATATGACAGAGGACTTTGAGGAGTACTATCGCATTTGGTTTACACCCCTCCTACCAGTTTTACCACCACATTCAGACCGGTTGGTGAGGCTAGCCACCTCTCTGATCATGGAGGATATAAAGCATTCGGAATGTCTAGTGATCCATCTTCATCATCTCAGCCATGTGCAGTGTCAGGTTTGTACAATCCTTTTGAGTTGCATGAATCAAAACCCTCACCTGTTTCTTCTTTTGAGGTATAGGATCCAGATGGCTTTGTATATGTGAACTTCAATAGAGGGGGCTCTCCAAGCAGACGTAATTCAAGCATATCTACAGCTTTTGTTTCATTTGAGCATGCAACACACACTTCTTAATTTCCTCCCATCCCACCCTCTTCTACATCACACCTTGATCACCTCTCATCATCTTTCCAAAACCTTGGATTACACTCCACATCCGCATCACAAACACTAGGGGTTGGATCTTCCATTTCCACTCCTAGCACTTTCTCATTCTCTACCCCATTCTCTACCTCTTTGCACCTTGGTACTTCATTAGGGGAAATGTCACCCTTTAACACAATGCCTCTCACCTTTCCGCATATGAGTACACCCATAGCACCTGGGACGATTGTGATGGGCATCCCCCTCACTACCCCCAGATTCACATCTCATATGACCACTCAAATGCATGGGTTTCCATCCTCAGCTTATGGTGCGTCTTCACTCTCTCCTTGGGTTACACCTACGCAAGGATTCCCATCCTACTCCACGTGTTCCCATCCCACCTCTTTGGGTTCCTCATGCAGCTACCATGCTCATGCCTAGTCAATCTATCCCTACCTATGGATCCACCTTGTACACTCACCGTATGCCTGGTAGGCACTTTGGGGCCCATTCCCAAGTGTACTCTACTCCCCATCCTATCCACATTACACTTTCCCCCATTATCTATCACCTAGCACTACCACTCCCGTTGCAACGACCAAAAATGCCTTCACGGATAAGACACGTTTTAATGGGTCGAACTTTACCACTTGGTTAAATTTCATGCAACAAGTGCTTAAGTCTCAAGGTGTTTGGGACCTCGTCATCGGTCTGGAGCCTATGTCACACCCTTAACTAGCTCACCCTGACTACATCCGTCAATGGAGAGCCCGCAATGCCACAGCCAATGCTAATGCAAGGATTGCTTCCTAAGTTTCACTCTCAATTATAGCACTTCCCGCTCGCATCAGAGTGCTGGAGTTACCTTCTTGACCACTATACAGCCAAAAATCGTACTTGGTACATAAATCTCGACTTTGAGCTTCAAGAGTTCTCTTTTAAGGAAGGGGATGATCTAAAGGTCAAGTTGGTTGAATATAGGCGGTTACTCGCTAAGTTCGCTACTACTGGCTCTCAGATTCTTATCTCTTTTGTAGAGTTTTGTATTTCAGTCAGGCTAACTTGCAGGTTTTCTTTAGTCCTTCGTAGGTTGGAGACATGGGGATGCGTATTGTGCCTTTCATGGTTTCATCATCCTAGGAGTGTTTGTACTTCTTCTAGTATGGAGGCTTCCCCTCCCGAGACGGATCGTGCAGCATCTCTCTTGATGTTATCATGGCAATGACTTCTACCTTGCTCTTCCAGTAAGGTGCTTTATTCTTTTCATCATCATCTTCTTCCATTCATCATGGTTCTCAGCACCACACGACAACTAACATTAGGCTCCTCTTCCTCCTTCGGTATCTACATCCAAGTTGAGAGGGGGTTCCTATCCTTCTTGATATTCTACACGCCTCAGCACTTTGTCTTCGATGTCAGCTTCTCCCCCCCTCCCTATTGTACCTTTCCCCTTTGCATTGCATGATTTTATAATCTTTGTACTAGGGTGATTGGGCAAGTGAACAATTTCCCCACAAGGGACATTGTACAAGTGGCACCTACTACATGAGCATTCTTCAATATGTAGCATACGTTCTATTTCCTTGTGCAAAGCACCACTTGAGCAAATCCTAAGTTGTTTCCCCCAACAGCTGTTGTCACCACCCCACTATACTCCTCCATCACATGGATACCTCATCACCTTTTTTTTCCTCATCATGGACACCCTCGAGTAGATGGGTAAGCTTGTACTGTTTTGCGATGTGTTGGGTATACCCTCCCTACTCCCGTCTTTTGGGTCCCTATTACTCAATCGGCCACCTCCCATAAAATTTAACTCTTGCTTTTTTTTTAAAAGTTCAATGTAGTTCCATCCACCTCTATGAGGCTTGGTAGGCCACTCGGCAGCCGACGTGCACCCTTTGTCCAATGCCCTGTCCTCTCTGGGGTGACTACTCCCTTGGTAAGATAACCATCGCCTATACAGTCTTGGTAGACCACTGGCTAGCCGACGTGCACCCTCTGTCCAATGCCCTGGCTGCTCTGGGGTGGGACGCCTTGGGATAAGTAAAAATCAAAGTGACTAGCCTAACCTTTTGGCTCAATTTTGGTTGTGAGAGGGAGTGTTGAGCTAAAACACGCTTTTCAGCTGATTAGCATTATTAAACAGCCCCACAATACACTTAATTGGTGTAAAAACCTAAAAAGGGGAGCGGTCCGAGAGAGTTTCAGTGGTCCCCCAAAAACCCTAATTCTTTGGGGTACCCTTCAACATCTATAAATAGACAGGCTGCCCCCATTCATCCTAATACCTATCTATGCAGGCTTCACACCCTTGAGTGTAGATTTCAGCCATCAATCTATCTCTACGTGGTTGTCCAACCTTCGATACTGCTGCCACCTCTCCATTAGCCCTTGCACGGCCCTACTGCCTTCCTCCATACTATCGCTCATTGTTAGGCACCTTTCTCCAGGCTGCATTTGGCATCTTCCAACCATCGCCAACATCATCATCACCTTCTGCAACTTGCATTTGGTTCCGGACCAGCTAGGCGACAGTTCCTACACACTCCACAACTTGCGTTTGGTGTCTCTTCCTCCAAGTGACAAGTGATGGTGCTCCTCATCCAAAAGACATCCACAGTTTGTGTTTATACTTGTCTGGGGGCCACCTTCCATCTCCATACCTTCTCCTAGTTGCGTTTGGTGCTCTAGCCCTTTTGACATCATTGGTTTGCAGATTCCTCACTCCGACTAGTGATCACACCGTCTTCGATGGACATCACTCCTTGACACTTTGCTTCGCTCTTAAGTATCTATATACTCTTACATTCATTTACAATATTCATTTACCTCAGTGTTGTATTCTTCTCTCCCTTCTTCTGTTTGTATTTGAGTTTCTGAGTTTTGCTTTCTATGTCTGTAACTATCTCTTTGTGTTTCTGTCATGGTCGTACACTCTGTGTTTTCTCTATACAAACCCTAGCAGTTTTCTTCACAACCTGTGGGATAAGTATTGCAAATGCAAGGCTAACTTGGTAGTGCCAATCCAACGAGTTTTAAACGGCAAGGTATGCATGCTAATTTAGGGCACCTAAGATACTTTGGTAGTAGACATAGTCACAAGGGATGCAAGCCTGCAACACAAGGATGACACCACAAGGACATTGTCCTGAAACGCAAAACCCATTTTCAAAGCATCTCGAATATGGTGTGTTTCTTTGTAGCATAGTTGCCTTCATACGTGGTACGGACTGGTTCATATGGCACGAATCGTACGGCACATATCCGTACGAATTCATATGAAATTTTGGGCCTGTTTCGGCCATGTCACCTGCACCACTTGGATCCCGTGTCCCGCGTTTTCTGCTTCCGCTTTTACTCTGCCTGCCTGCGTGGCACTTTTTCGAGGGTGGGAAGCCTTGGATACCTCACTCCACCCCCTTTTCCAGCCATGCACTCCCCTCCCCAACCCTCTTTGGATTCCTTCTAGCTGGCAGCCCTCTCTTTGAGCATTGACCCCTCTTTGACTGTTTGAACTTTGACCCTTCTCTCATCGACAAAAGGTGCTCCTATCCTCCATGCTTCCACACCAATTCAGCAAGCACTTGTGACTTACCATTTTCATCTTCCTCTCTTGGATCTCATCGCTCGAGTCTTGAATGAACGTGTGATTTGTCATTCTCGAATCTCACCTCCCATCTCCTCTTTCCCACACCCTATCGAAGCATTTGCCATTCTCAAATCTCATCTCCCATCCCCTCTCTCCCGCACCCTATCAAAGCATTTGCCATTCTCATCTCCCATCCCCTCTCTCTCACTCTTGCTCTTTCAACTTTACCCCAACCCTCGGGCCTCTCAAGTCTCCCTCTCAACTTTCAAGAATCGAGACTCAAAACATCTCTCTATCTCTCTCTTTCTCAGGCCTCTTTATCCGTCATTGGCACCATGACTCGTGAGAAGCACGAGGCCTTCAATTTGCATGCTGATCCATGTGGAGAGGGACAAAAAGAAGTCCAACTCCCACCATTGGACATGTAAGTATTGTAGGAAGCGCTATACAAGTGGTGCAACTCGGCTTCTCCAGCATCTTTCCAAGACGGGGGGACAAGTTGCTCCATGCAAGAAGATCCCTCAAAATATTGCGGAGGAGATTCTTGCCAAGATGAGAGGGGGATCTACAAGAGGAGGAAGTGGCTTATCGGCACCAACTCCATTGTCTACTAACGAGGAAGCATCCAATGTGGGCGTATCTTCAACCAATGAGGGAGAGGCCTCTACCATTGGTGGTGGGGGACTCCACATTTGCATCCAGCTCCGGTAAAAGACAGAGTGGAGGCTCATGCGATGCCGGATAGACAATTGTCTCTCTCTTAAGCTCCCAGACATGTGCGTGGATCGGTTGCCTTTCTTAGAGAAA
Organism: Lygodium microphyllum; assembly: GCF_053477565.2. Taxonomy (NCBI): domain Eukaryota; kingdom Viridiplantae; phylum Streptophyta; class Polypodiopsida; order Schizaeales; family Lygodiaceae; genus Lygodium; species Lygodium microphyllum. The sequence continues at coordinate 76,075,714 of NC_141147.1, read as the reverse complement.
GGCAATGACTTGCGAACGTTGAAATTGCATGCACAGTGATTGAGTGCAATGAGCAGTTTTGGCAAAAAGTCTGTGCTGTTGTCATTCTCGTGACTCCCTTTTATAGGGTGTTACGTATGAGTGATTGCGAGGGGTCTATCATGGGCCTTCTCGTTTACTTCTTTAGAGCGGCATTGGTGGAGGCATGTACTTGTACAGTGATCACAGAGACACAACGTACACTTGTTTTAGAGATAGCAGAGAGGAGATGGGCGTGGATGCATAAGCCCATCCATGGTTTTACCGCATTGGTACATTCGGCCTAGAAGTCACCGGCGATCATGGATGATAGAGAGTTGCGTTCAGACCAGCTTGCTTATTTAACTCGTGTGGTCTCTGTGGATGACCACAATGCAGTACTACAGGAGCTAGGATGCTATGCAGATCAAAGAGAGCATGTGGCTTTTGCTTCTCTCACTTGTTGGAGGAGAGAGTCACTTGTGAAGCCTTTATTTTGGTTGTAAAACTTTGGATACGCACTAGAGACCCTTCAGCCCTTAGCCATGAGGGTCCTTGCCCAGAATTGCTCTTCAGGTGTATGTGAGAGAAACTGGAGTGCCTATTCTCTCATTCACACAAAGATTTGTAATTGGCTTAGCACATGACAGTTAGAGCGGCTAGTCTATTGCCACACTAACTTACGCATGATGAGGGCTATGATGAGCATAGTAGTCCAAAGCAGGTAAAGTTTAAACACTTAACCATAACATTTAAAATTTGTTGTTTTAACTTTTAAACTTTAAACTTTGAAGTTTAAACTTTATTTTTTACAATTTAGACTTTAGCATTTACAATGATCAATGATTCAATCTTACATGCATCACTGCATTGTGTAGGTGAATGTTGATACATTTAAGTTGACGGGCGACACTCTTCCGAGTATACATAAGGAGGTGGACGAGGAGGAGAATATGATTTTTCCAGAGCTCTATAAAGAGCTTATAGCAGCAGATACTCGTGACACTTGCAGTCAGCGTGCTCGTGGGCGAGGAGTTCGAGCAAGTGATAGCAAGGGCATGGTCATTCGACACCCTCCATCATCAAGGAGGGGTGGTTCGAGTGGCTTGCAGACATATGTAAGGCGAGGCTCTAGTAGCTCACATCCTGTGCCTCATGATGACATCCCCCCTTGCCTACACAGCCGCCACCTAAGGAGCCATCATTCGATGATGATGGTAACCTCATCAGTGAGAATGAGTATGAGTGTGTCTCATCATTGGATGCTGAGGAGTCATCTTTAGACTCTCTTGATGAGCACTTAGATGGTTCTGATGATGATGGTGATGATGATAGTGATGTCTCATCATAGATTCATATGACATAGGTCTCTCATTTTTTTTGTATCAGATATACTAGACTGTAGACTGTAGTTGTATCGCATGTTTTGCATAGCCCATGCGACCGCGATGGTCACCCTTATGTATTCATCTTATTTTGTAATGAAATGGCTAGTTCCACTTTAAACATGTATTCTATGATCTATCATTTAATGTTTTATGATTTTTGTTATTTAAAAATTCATCTTAATTTTTTTTGTACTAACATCCTACCGCACCTTATAAAATCATAAGGTACCAATTAGTACCATATTTTATTATACCGTATCGTATCGTATCGTATCTTTCGTACCTAGCAACTATGCTTTGTAGCATCCCATCACAAGGGGACATGTTTTGAAACACAAGGGGACCGGGGGAGAGCATCTATTTAATGGGAACACCATGTCATGCCATCTTTCCCTAGCCCATACTTCCATTCAAACTTCAAAGCGAAAGGTCCATTTCATAACAATTGTAACCACCACCTCCTACCACATGGCAAAATAGGAGAGGAATTGTGAACTAGAAATGCTAACTCCACGCTCAAAAGAAACAGAGCATATAGTTCTAATTGTACCCATAGATATATGTCTCCATCTAGAGCCTCCTCAATTGAAGTTAACATAATCAAAATTTTCATGATCCAAATCTTGCACACCAAGCGAAGAAATAGGGAAGGGTTTGTTGGTAATGGACATCAATAGCTTCAGAGTGAGTGTGCATGACAATGGAGAGAGAGTGTGATCAAAGGAGATCAAATTTAAAGTATTGTGAAACGCTTCAAATTTGTCGTGAGGAAGAGCTTTGGTAAAGATGTTTGTCACATTGTTGTTGGTAGGACAGTAGACAAGGATGATATCCCCTACATATAGCCTCTCTCTGACAAAGTGATAATGTATCTCAATGTGTTTCGCGCGTGTGTGAAACACTGGGTTCTGTGCCACTACAATGGCACTCTGACTATTAATAAACAAAGGAGTAGGCTTCGTGGCACATACATCAAGATCAGCCAACAAACGTCTCAGTCATGCACATTCAACTATAGTGGTGAAAGCCACCTTGTATTCAACTTCACAAGACAATGTGGCAACAATGAATTGTTTCTTACTAAGCTAAGAAATGTAAGAAGAGCCAAGAAAGAAACCATTTCCACTTATAGAGTGATGAGAATCAAAATCTCCAGCCCAATTAGAATCATTGTAAGCATGTAATTGCAGCGGCCCCTCTTTGCTTAAAGCAACCCAAGAGTCCCAGTGCCCTCTACAAGTAACGGAAAACATGCTTCACAGCTTGCCAATGTAACATGTGTGGGCTATGCATATATCTGCTCAAGGTTGAAACTACAAATTGAATATCTGGTCTCGCATTGCATAAATAAACGAGGCATCCAACTACTGGAGCATATGTATGAATGTGAAACATATCATTGTCATCATGCAAAGACAACTTAAGTCCAATCTCCATCGATGTGCTTATTGCCTTGCAATCCTGGAAGCCAAATCTCTCAAGGATTTTACCAACATATTTGGACTCTTAACAATGCAATGCCTCTAGTATCATGAATAAACAGAATGCCCAAATAATAATGCAAAGACCCCATGTCTGACATATCAAAAGTATGCTGTAGATTTTTCTTAAATGCTGAAATTTGACCAACATGTGGCCCCGTGAGCAGAAGATCATCCACATAAAGACAAATGACCAACAAGGATCCCCCCTCTTTGCATACGTAAAGAGTAGACTTTGATGGGCTGTTAATGAACTCTTGGTTGAGTAGGAAAGCGTCAATTTTGACATACTAAGCTCATGGACCTTGTTTCAAACCATACAAAACCTTTTTCACCTTGCATATTAAGTGTTCGGATCCTTTAATTGCAGAATCCATAGGCTGTTGAACATACACTTCTTCCTAAAGTTCCCCATGTAAAAATGCAGTTTTAATGTCAAGCTGGTGCACAACCCAACCATTATTGGCAGCCAATGCAACCATATACTTGATAGTGGTCATACGGGATGTAGGAGCAAATGTCTCCTCATAATGAATGTCTTTCTTTTGCACATAGCCTTTTTCCACAAGCCTCGCCTTGTACTTATCAATGGATCCATCTGCTTTTTCTTTCAGCTTATAGACCTATTTAGTACCAATGGCTTTCATTCCAACAAGCAAGGTAACTAGATCCCATGTTTGATTGTTCATGATAGAATCATATTCAGCTTGCATTGCATCCATCCAATGCAAACTTTGTTGTGCATCCTCAAAAGAATCAGACTCGTCATCATCAAGTGTGTTTATTGCCATAACAAACTTCATAGCATTAGCATGATCATGCAAACATGTTTGTCTTCGAGTATGACCAGCAAGAGGAGCATCCAAATGACTGTCGTGTTTGTCTTCGAGTATGACCAACAAGAGGAGCATCCAAATGACTGTAGTACCATCTAGGTATATGTCTAGCCTCCTGATTATGTACATGCTCTTAATGAACCTCATTTTCAACATCTTGCTGAATATTCAGATCAACCATAGGTTGAATTTGTGCATAATTGGATGGAGCAGCTAACTGAACACTTGTTCATTTAATGAAGCTCAAACTGTATCATCAAAAGAAATAGGCACTAGCCCTTCAAACACATATTTTACAATCTAATATGTGTCATAACTAACTAGAGGTGATTCCCATTTTTCATCAAAAATCACATTTCTATTGACAAAAACTTCCTTGGAAATAGGATCGTACAATCTGTACCCTTTTCTTTCACTATTGCACCCCACAAATATGCACTTGACAGCCTTATTGTCCAACTTTTTTCTCAATACTTTGAGAATATGAGCATATGCAAGATACCCAAAAGTATGAAAGTGACCAACTAAAGGTTATACGACTGTTCCAAGTCTCAAAAGGCGTTATATTTTTCAATGCCTTAGTAGGGCACCTATCCAAAACATGACAAGCACAAATAACTCCTCCCATCCAAAATCCATGTGGCAATGTTTTTGCTTTCAACATATATCTGGCCATCTCTATCAGTAACCAATTCTTCCTTTTAGCAACCCCATTTTGCTGTGGAGTGTCAAAATAACAAGTATACTCTGATACCATGTCAAAATAACAGGCATGCTTTGATACCATGTCAAAATAAGCGACAGTGCAGAGAGACAACAAGGTTTGCAAGGAGTAACACAAAGTGTATATGGTAAACATTGAGAGAGAAAAGAAACTCAAAAACACAAGAAGAACACGGTGACGATACACTGAATCGTGATATGAGAAGAAAAGTTGATATAGTGGAGCCGAAGCTCCAAAGATAATTGCACTATCCGGTCTGAATCACGCGATAGCACCTGTGGGGAGTTGCACAATGAAGGGAGTAAAACGTAGTCCTTCGGGCAGTGGGCTATCGAAGTAATCACTGGAAGGTGAAAGATAGTTGTCAAGGGAGCGGGACCGCAGTCCTCTGATGCCGTCAAATATGTGGAACATGATCATCAGTAGTCAAGGGAGCGAACCACAATCCTCTGATACTGACGAGTGACTTGGGTAATAAAACGCAAATCCTAGATGTCAGAGCTCTCAAACGCAAGGAGAGCAGCCCAAATGCTGACACTAGGTGGATAATGATGACACCAAATGATGGAGGATGAGCCGGGCTGCAAAAATGCAGGTCCTAGCAACCTCTGTGTGATAGACGAGTGACGCCAGGTGATGGAGGAGGAGCCAGGCTACAAAAACGCAAGTCCTAACAGCCCCTAAGATAGAAGAGTGATGAAATCATTAACACTAGGTGATGTAGACTATTGCCAAAGGCTAGGATGCTGACGCAAGCTAGAGATGATGATGCCAAACAAGGAGAAGACCTCCACACTGGAAAACGCATGTGAAGGTGGAGCTTGAAGAAGAAGGGTGCTCACGCCAAGTAAATGATGGTGGCACCAAGTGGAAGATTCCCCAAATGCAAGGCCTGATGATGGAACAGAGCGCTTGAAGCAGATGATGAAGGGTAAAGGCAACCATGAGCCACAAACCGCAATGTCCTCCTAAAGGGATGTGAGGACAATGGAAGAGACCGGTGAGAGAAGGAAAGTGGTGGTGGTGACTGAAGAAGGTAGTGAAAAATGAGTGAAGAGAGAGGTGAAGAATGAATGAAGTGACTACCTATTTATAGGTATAAGCTGTCTAGAGTGGCACACCCTTGTATGGGCGCCCACTGAAAAAGTGACCAAAATTGTGAACACCAACCCTTTTTGGGGCTGTTAGTGCGAAACCTAAATAAAGTGTACAGACTAAAGAAGTGGTTTCTCAACATGGAGTATGTGCAGTAGTATATTGATGTGAAATGCCTTTTTGCTTCAAAAAATTATTCAGCAAAAAGGAAATTTACTCCCCCCCTCAGTCCGAACAGAGAGTTTTAATCTGACAGTCAGATTGATTTTCCACAACTGCAATAAAAGCCAAAAATGCATCATACACTTTTGAGTTTTTAACCAATGAATAAACCCAATAAAAACGTGTAAAGTCATCAATCAAGGTGACGAAGTAATAACATCCACCCAATGACTTTGTCTACATGGGTCCATATACATCTGAATGCACAATCTGCAATCTAGTCGTAGCTTTAAAGGCAACATCACAAGGAAAAGAAAACCAATAAATTTTTCCCAAATTACATCCCTCACAAATGTGCTCACAAGGTCTCTCTAAGAGAGGCAAGCCTTCCAACATCCAAGTACGCTGCATAGGCATCAAACTACCATGGTTCACATGCCCCATACGAGCATGTCATCACTTTGCCTGTGATATAGCAAGAGTAAGAGTAGATGCCAAATAAACTAACTGTTCGACCGAGTGAGCACCTAACTCATAAAGTCTATGGCATAATGTGCTAGTGAGTACCAAAGTCAAGAATTCCTTATCCTTGACCATGCATTTATCATCATCAAAAGTGACTTGCATTCCATATTTTGCTAAAGAAGATATAGACAGCAAATTCCTTATTTATCCCCCACACATATAAAGCATTCTACAAATGAAGAGTAGAATCATCAATGGCTTTCAAAACAATTTCTTCAACACCTCTCTAACAAGATAAGATGCATTGTTGGCACATTGCACTGATTTGCCAACAAGAGCTACAACAACAAAAGTAAACAAATCCCTGCAAGATGTAACATACTTAGAAGCACCACTGTCAAAGAACCAAGTGCTAGTGTCCCCTATAGAGCTAAATGCTCTATCCATCCAAGAAGAATCATAACTGCAAGTAGAAAAACAGTAATCATGGTCAATGACAAACGACGCAAACTTTAACCAAAAATTGACCTTTCCCTGCAAAAGCCCTTTGCTTTGGCTCTAATATTCTGAATACAATAATAAAATATTCTTGTGGCAACTAAAGATGTGGCATTCCAATTTGGGGCTTTTGCAGTTTGGGCAAAATCTGTGTAACATTTCATCACTTTATGTACATGCAGGTTTAATTCCACGCCATTTGGACATCAACACTTGGTAAAATTTGGGGGTTTTGCTGAAATTGCTCTATTTTGGCAAAACTGGCATGTTCTATGCATAACAGAGAAAATGCAGATGTGTGGTTGATGCTTTGAGCACAAAATTTTGGGACTTTTGACCGTTCGTGTCAAATTTTATGCCCGTGGGTACATGTACAACTAAAATTGCAACTAAAATTTGGGATTTCTCATGTAATGTGATGCATATGACCTTGGAAGAGCTGTAATCAATTGGATAATGCTGTAGCACATGCTTTGGTGCTTCTGAAAATTTAATTACAGATCTGAAACCTATGCTTCTATGTGGTCATTTACTGTTGATTGGTACTTGTTTGTACCTTGTTCACTTGGGTGACAGTTTGGGACTGCATTTGCTGGTTTTTTGTCACATTTGGGCTGAAAATCATGGCTGGCAACAATGATAGCAGTAATCTGATGCACATAAAGAAGCTTGAAGGTGCACTCAATTTTGCAGTTTGGCAAAAGCAGTGCTACAATATCCTGTTACAAAAGAAGCAGGCAAAAGCCGATCAAAACCAAAGGGGCAAAGCCCAGGGACATGGATCAGGATGATTGGGATGACTTAAATGAGCTTGCACGCTCAACCATAGAGCTATCGATTTCTGATGCCTTGCTCTTCAACATTGAAGGTTTGGATTCTGCATATGCTATATGGAGACTGGAAGAACTGTATGCACAAAAGAGTGCTGCAAGCAAAGTGTATTGGCTCAAAAAGCTTATGGATTTGCGTATGAAAGAGGATACAACAATGTCTACTCACTTGGGTGAGTTCAACTCCATTTTCAGCCAGCTCATTGCCTTGAAGTTCATGATTGATGAGGAATTTAAGGCTACTTTCTTGCTTTGCACTCTACCATAGAGTTGGAATACATTCAGGACTACTATGAGCAATTCTAATGTGATCCTTTTGTATGCTGATGTAGAGAGTGCTCTACTTATGGAAGAAATGAATCGGCAAAACAATGCATCCAGTAAGTCTTCCAGTGCTTTGCATACTAGGGGCAGATCACAATAGAAAGGCAAATATGATAGCAAGGGACGTAGTAAATCACATGGCAAAGATGTTGAATGCCATCATTGTGGCAAGAAGGGTCACTTTAAACGTGACTACTACAAATGGAAGAAAGAGAAAGAAAAAGGCAAGAAGACAGATGATAGCAACGAAGAGAAGGAGGGCAATCAACCTAAGAAGAGTAGTGTAAAAACTGAAGAGGTGAATGTCATCACTCATGACAGTGACAATGGGAGTGACGTACTCTTTGCCTCTTCACACTTTGGTGCACATGCTTTACTTGCAAATACAGATGATGACATGCATACCTGGATTCTTGATTCGGGTGCTTCCTTTCATGTCACCCCTCATCGTGAGTGTGCATGACCATGTTGTTACCATAACCGAGCAGCCAATTGTTTCTTTGTGGCATGGCTGGTTGGGACAAATGAGTCAAACAGGAATGAAAGTGCTTTCTCGTTTGGGTTACTTGCCTTGTCTTAGTTATGCTGATTTTGAGCATTGTGATCATTGTATTGATGGTAAACATGCACAGACGTCTAATAAAAAGTCTCTTTTTTTGAAGTCTTCTCATCTAGAGTTAGTACATTCAGATGTATGTCAGATACCAGGATTATCTTTAGGGGGAAAGAAATATTTTGTCACATTTGTCGACGATGCTATACGAAAGATATGGGTTTATCCTATTCGTAGCAAGAATGAAGTGCTTGATAAGTTCAAAATATTCTTGGTATTGGTTGAAAATCAGATTGATAGGACACTTAAGTGTCTTTGCTCTGACAATGGTGGGGAATATGTGTCCAAGGCCTTTCAGACATTTTGTGACAGCAAAGGGATAAAGAGGAAGCTCACTGCCCCTCATAATCCGTCCCAAAATGAAGTTGTAGAGTGTATGAATCGGACCATTCAAGATGAGGTCCGTACGATCCTGTCTCATGCTACATTACCCCATGGTTTTTGGACAGAGGCTATTATGACAATCGTTCACTTAATTAATTGGTCACCAAACAAATCTTTGGGGGAAGGGGGAGGGGGAGGGGAAGGGGGAGGGGGGGAGTTCCCCAAGAAGCGTGGTCGAGCAAGCCAACTTCATATACTCATCTGAAAGTGTTTGGCTGCGAGGCTTTTGTGCACATTCGTAAAGAAGAACACAGCAAACTTGAGCCAAAGTCCTGTAAATGCATTTTCCTAGGATATGGTGAAGAGAGTAAAATGGGGTATGAATTGTGGGATCCCGAGAAAAGGAAAGTAGTACACTGCAATGATGTTATCTTCCAGGAAGATCACATGCACAAACAACCCGAAAAGACTAAGGAGGTCCGTAGGGTTGTATTCCAGGAAGAAATACCTTTTGGACAGCAAAATGTGCCCACTATACAGCAGCCAATACCTGCTGTAATTGAACCTGTAAATGCAAGAAATGATATTGGCAATGATCAGCCAGCTATTGCCCATGATAATGAGCCACTATATGTGCAGAAACAGTCAGGACAGCAAGCTGTTAATGCTGATTTGCAGGCTGAAATGCCAAGATAGTATGCTGAAAATGGAAATTTAAAGGAACAACCAATGAACAATGACCATCAGGTTAGGAGATCGTCCAAGGCTACTAAACAACCTGATAGATTTGTTCCTGGTGCAAATAATGTGGCTGAATATGTCATGTTCACAAACTGTGGTGAATCATCTTGCTTCAAGAAGCAATGGATACACAGGACAGCAAGAAATGGTATAAAGCCATGTTGTCAGAAATGGAATCTCTTGAGAAAAATGGCACTTGGGACTTGGTGCAGTTGCCTAAAGGGCAAAAAACACTTCCATGCAAATGGTTTTACAAGATGAAGATCACTTTTGGTTCCTCACCAAAATACAAAGCAAGATTGGTTGCAAAGAGGTACAAGCAGGAGCATGGAATTGACTTTGATGAGATTTTCTCTCTTGTAGTCAAGATGACTACATTGAGAACCATTTTAGGCTTGGTTGCAATTAAAGATATGGAGCTCCTACAGATGGATGTAAAGACTGTATTTTTACATGGTGATCTGCATGAGAACATATATATGCAGTAGCCTAAAGGGTTTGTTGAACAAGGGAAAGAAAAGATGGTATATAAACTCGAAAGGAGTTTGTATGGGCTGAAACAAGCACCAAGAGAATGGTATCATAAGTTTGATCCCAAGGCTTTCATAGAAGTCAAGTGAATCACTGTTTGTACACCAAGAAGGCAGCAGATGGCAGCCCGATTATCTTGGTTTTGTATGTTAATAACATGTTGATTGCTAGCAGGGATACTCATGGCTTGGATTCACTAAAGCAAAGTCTTCATGGTAGCTTTAATATGAAAGACCTTGGTGATGCAAATCACATTCTTGGCATGCGAATACTCAAAGATAGATCAAAAGGCTTACTCTATCTATCTCAGCAAGAGTATATCTCCAAAGTCTTTCATGCAAAGACAAAGCACATACAGGTGAAGTACCACTTCATTAGAGATGCAATTGACAACAAGAGCATTGAGCTTGTCAAAGTGCATACAGATGATAATCCTGTACATGAATGATGGGATGTAGAGCTGTTTATGATACATAACAGCATATTATACTTGATTTTATAATTTGTGATTGCTTTTACAATCAAGAAAACAAGCTTAATTTGAGTTAGAATTTATGAGATAATGCTCTTGTGATCATTGCTAAGAACATCCAGTTGGAAGCTCTATTAACATCTTCAAGAACTTGGCTTGAAATCTTCAACCCTTCTCTTATCTCAACCATCTCCGAAGTCTAAGCTCTTGAATCCCCATACATTCTTCTCTCTCAAACCCCTATGATTGACCATGAAGTACCTCTTGAACCTTTAGACATTCATTGTAATCTACTTATCTTTTGAAGACGCATCTCCATCTATCATGTCCAGTTTTCTTGCCAAACCCCTGTGGTGACCTTCAACCCTACGCACTGCGACAGCATAACGATTGACTGTCTCAATCTCCGTGCGTAACCCATCACTACACTGCCCTGCCACAACAGCATTAAGTGCTGGCCACCTATAACTGAGACATCCAAATCACTTGTCACCTTATACTTGGATGCAATCGCCCAACTGTGGAGGGTCCAAATCTGCAATCACCTCCTCAAAACTCACTCTTGGTTGGCTACAATGCTTGAAAATAGACTAGCCATGGCTGCTCACAGCTTTCCTACATTTGCTACAGTAAGAATGATCCCGTTTTTCCTCTCCTTCAGTCTTTAACTAACCTGTATGGGCAAGTTTCAGCCTTCCCAAATGGTTTTTCCAACATTATGCATCATTAAATATTAATTTTCAGCCTTTAATTACTAAAAAGTAATCTAATAATTATTTCAGTGTCCAAAAAAATAATCTCACTAGCCAATAATTAAATTGACTAGGCATCTTCCACTGCCGATCTCTCTGTGCCATCTTTGACCATTAGATCGGCGTTAAGTACCATTAAACGTCACATCTCTAGTGTTACCAACCGACACTTATGGCCAAATGAATGACCTAGGCCAACAATTGACACCAGATACCACCAAGTACCTATACAACATAACTTATAGCAACTTTTGCCTTTGACATCCCATGATTTTTTGGAGTCCCGAGCTTGTAGATTTACTCTTAACCCTAATTGCACCTCATATGTATAACATTTACTTAATCATGTGATTAAAAATTCATCCACATGTTAAGTGAGGTTTCAAAAATATACGTGCTCATGACAAAACCTGCATGTATGGACCAAAGTAAACTGTGGGAAAATGCTCCCGATCTCTAATAGTGTTGATCAGAAATTTCAGCCATCTACTGCTTGACATTGACATACTTAGACAACAAGGGATGCCTAGCAATGTGCTTGGCATTATACTCATGTATCTGGATCACTGGAAGTGAACTGAAACTGTGTGTTACAAACAGGGTGCTGTAATAAATCTAGGACAGCTTACACCTTGACTTTCTCAAACTCACAAAAGCTTGTACTGATGCTTATGCATGCTTGGATAGTACTGTATTATTATGGAATGGTTCTTCAGCTGCTATGAGCACTGATTGCTCAATTCTGAACTGGTCTGCTGCTGGTATAACGGCCCCTTATCTGGTCACCATTTTTTTGGAAGGCTTTTGATCAAGTCTGTATGAGATCTATTCAGTTAGTGATGTCTACTTGGTTATGTTACAACACTTAGATGATTTGGCAGATGTTTGGAGATATTTGGCATACTTTTGAACTGGAATATCACTGGTTAATACAGAGATATCAGTGCAGTCATTGTAGGACTGAAACTGTCCTGGTGAATACAGAGATATCAGTGCAGTCACTTAGGACTGAAACCGTCCTGGTTTGAAACGTGTATATCTATGCTGGTTAGCTGAGATTCTTGGGATTCTGTCTAATCTACAAATGTCAGCTCTATGTATGGGATGAGCTGGACAGAATTTTGTATGGAGAATTTCCTGATTGGAAAAGGATATTGGGATCTTATTATAGGTGATGAGGCTGAACCAAAGCTTCCAGAAAGTAATCCCACTGCTGAACAGCAGAGAGCACATTGTGCTTGGCTTGAACGAGCTTGCAGAGTCTTGTACTGGCTTTCACCATGTATTTCCAATGCAATGGTCATGCAGATTATGAATTGCAAGTCACCGAAAGATGCATGGGATATCTTGATGCAGTATTATGGTACTACTACCAATGCATGAAAGATTCAACTAAAACAGAATTTTAATACCATGGATAGGAAAGGACGGTAAATACAGGATTATATCATAGAGATAAAGACCATTGTTGATCAACTAGCCGCTATTGGAGCTGAAGTAGATGATGAAGATTTGGTTGCAATGACACTGAATGGTCTTGGACTTGAGTGTAAGTCTTTTGATATGTCTATCTCAGTGCAATCAGAGATGCCTGATTTTAATGAGCTAGTTTCATTCATAGTGACATGGGATGGCCACTTTCTAGCTTTCCATCCCAGTTTCAGCCTACTGTCCCAATCCTATCCCCTTGTTAGATGCCGCTCTAATGGTGACAAGGAATGGCAATTCTAGTCCCCATCTCCGTCCCCGTTCCCGTTTCCAAAACCCATCCCATGTCACTATGGTTTCATTGCTTGTTCATGATGATGTTAACCTTGGATTAGCTATTGGTTCTAGTGTTTCAAAGGATAGAGATGCATTTTTTTACTTGAATCAAAGAGGCTGAGGCAGCCGTGGTAGAGGGTTCTCTCGTGGTCGAGGGACTAATCAGAATGCATCTTAGGTGTGAATAATCAACAGGTGCAAAATGCTAGAGGTGGTGGATACTTTCGACCAAGGGGAAGATCCAACTCTAGAGGCAGAGGTTCATGGCAATCATATAGTACGCATGAAAATCAAATAAGGATAAGGACTACCACTATTGTGAAAACTATGGGCATATTGCCAAAGGAGTGTTGGAGGAAACAAGCAAATTAGAAAGGCAAGCAACATGATCATTATGTTTTGTCTAGTCATGCTGAAAATGCTGCTACTAATAGGTTGTTTGCTATGACATATGTTTGTAACCATGCTGCTAAAGAAAATAAGTCGGTTGATGTATGGTACATTGACTCTAGGGAATCCAATCATATGACTCTGCTGCATGGAGAATGGTTCGCTAACATGGTTTCTGATAAGTATGGCTATGTCTGTACATGTGACCACACACAGCATAACATTGAGCGTAAGGGTACAGTTCCCTTGGCTATTCATGATGGTCAGAAGAAGAATCTGCATGATGTATTGCATGTTCCCTCCATTACTAAGAATCTGCTTTTAGTTGGGCCAATGACAAAGCAAAATCCGCAAGTGCAATTCAATAAGCATGGTTGTTTAATTGAAGAGTTTGGAAATGGTTATAAGCTAATTGCTAAAGGCAGAAGACATGCTCATATATTGACTCTAGATGCTAATATTCTGCAACTAAAGTTAGCCATGTTTGCACGTGGACAAGATGTAGTTAGAGATCTTGAGATGTAGCATAAGAGGATTGGACATGTGAATGTTCAAAGGTTGCAAATTATGCAAAGAAAGCAATTGGTTACAAGCTTGCCAAAGTTTGCATGTTCGGATTTAGGTCGTGTTTGTGTTGCATGTCAATTCAGCAAGCAATCTCGTTTTGTGTTTATGAAGCATGTTCCGAACAACTCTAGGCTACTGCAGTTGATTCACTCAGATGTTTGGGAACCAACCCATAATGCTACTCTTGGTGGATCCACATATTATGTAACATTCATTGATGAATTTAGCAGATATACATGGGTGTATATCTTGAAGCATAAAGATGAAGTTCTTGTTGATTTTAAGGACTTTAAGCGGCAAGTTGAGAAAAAGTTTGATTGCTCTATCTCTTGTCGAAAATCCGACAGTGATGATGAATATGTATCTAATGAATTTGATAGATTCTTGACAAAGAATGGCATTTGTAGGCAGCTTACTTGCAGCTACACTCCACAACAAAATGGAGTAGCAAAAAGAAAGAATAGGGTTCTTATGGAGATTACTCGTGCGATGGTTAATGAAAAAAATATGCACCTATATTATTGGGTTGAAGCGGTAGTGACAAATATGTATGTACTGAATTGTACTCCTATTGCACGAATTCATGACACGACACCATTTCATAAGTTGTACAGGGACATAAGCCTGACATCAACCATTTGAAAGTCTTTGGCCGCATTGCATATGTACACATTCCGAATGAGAAGAGGAAAAAATTGGACCCTAAGGTACAAAAGTCTATGTTTATTGGCTATGCTCAGGAGTGAAAGGCTCATAAATGCTTTGATCTGTCTACCAGGGAAACGGTAATCAGCAGAGATGTTATCTTTGATGAGTTGGCTTCACGGTATGGGTCATCTCCTGTTGTTCTTCATGATCAACCTTCAAATGATGTATCTACTGCCATTCTACAACAGAGTACTACTATATGTTTGAATCTACAAGTCATATATCTTCGAGTGTTTCGCCTTGGACTGGTAGGTTACGTAGTCATGCATCACCATCCACTAACAGCACTATGTCAGAAAGGGGGAAAAATCAAGTAGAAGCAAAGGCAAAGAGAAAGTTCTTAATGATGCTCCTAGGATGATGACTTCAGCATATGACTCAACTGACAACTTGGATAGTGAATTTGGGATTCATCTGTTTACATGCCTAGGTTTAGGCCGACTAGATATGTACCGCCTCATGAGAGAGGGGAATCAAGCAATCTGTCGCCTCAGTTGTGAAGGTCGTAGAGGGTGAGATACCCTATTGACAAGCTTACATACTGTGGTTTTTCAGCAAAGTATTATGGCTGAATAAAGCCTTGTATGGCTTAAAACAAGCTCCACATGCTTGGTACTCTGAGATAGATACATTTTTGACCGCATAAGGGTTCCAAAACAGCCCAATTGAGCCCACCATCTACATCAAGAAGGAAGGGGGGGATTTAATCATCTCTTTACATATATGATATGCTGCTCACTGGACCAAATGAGAAAAAAATTGCAAATTTCAAGATTGAATTGCAGTCTACTTTTGATATGTTAGATATGGGGCTGATTCACTATTTTTTGGGGATTCAATTCACCCAAAATCAGAATGGTATTGTTATGTCTTAGCCACAGTATCTTCAGGAGTTGCTAGTAAGGTTTAACTTGCAAGCTTGTAAACCTATGAACACACACAGGAAAATGGGGCTGAAGCTTTCAATGCATGATGACAGTGATCACAAGCAAGCAATGGGGCTGAAGCTTTCAATGCATGATGACAGTGATCACAAGCAAGCAAATACATGCACAATTCAAGGACACTACATTGGCAAGCTGTTAAGTGCATTTTTCATTATTTGCAAAAAACACAATCATATGGTTTGCTATTTTACAAGGAGGGGAGACTTGCAAATGCATGCTTACTGTCACGAGGACGTGAAATTTTGATGCTTTGCTTATGTTTAATTGACATTTGATTAAAGGATTAATCAAATGTGCAATTAAAAGATGCACATGTGAGGTGCAAGCTACTTTTTCACAGTTGAAGGCCGAAGGAGTGTGAAAAAGATGGGTGTCAAAGGCAAAAGTTGTAACAAGTTACACTTGTTAGATTCTAGGTGAATTTTGGTGTCAGTTTGCCCCTAGGACCATTAATTGTCCATTAAGTGTCAATGGTGACACTAGGGACTAGGCATTAATTAATGGATTAATGCTTGTCCAAGGGTCAATTAATGCATGGGACCACTTTGGGTTGCAAATGGCCTAGCCAATTAATTTTTGGATAGACAAGGTCAATTTTCTGATATGGATTAAGGGCTGAATTAATTTTCTGATATGGATTAAGGGCTGAATTAATTCTGAAAATTAATTAAATGGCTGGAAATTGTTGAAAATGGATTAAGAAAGATGCCACTTGGCAAAACTTTCCCATGCAAGTGGGGGAAAGGCTAAATAGGGCTGAAGGGAGAGGAAAATCTCGTTTTTTCATTTTGGAGCTGTTGGAAAGAGGTGTTGAATTGTTGCTGCCACCTTTTGGGGCCATTACCCAACCATTGGAGACCATTTTGGTGATGGAGATTGCATATTCTTGACCTTGGAAAGCTAGCAATTGCTGCTGATGCACTTTCTCCTGAAGATCACAGTCTCTGATGCTCCTATTGTTGTCGGTGTATCCGTTTGGGGCTGGTACAGCAGGGCAGCAACTAATTTTGATCAGTTCTTCGCAACAAATCTCAGAATTTTCTCTCTCTACAGCATTCTCGCATCTCCTTCAGCCTATGCTCAGCGATTCTCAGCAATTCTTAGCCATTTGGAGGAGTTTTCAGCCATTTTTTGTGGGCTGATCTGTAATTTCTGTTGTAAATCCTAATTTACAGCAGAAATTAGGGTTTAGCAACCACCTTGGGATCCGTGCCAGAGATTGAAGGCTCAAAGGATTGAAATCAGCAGCTGATAATTGAAGATTATCAAAGGATTTCAAGAGCCAGCCCATCCCGAATTGATTTGGGACAGCATTTGGCCAGCCAAGGGTCAAATTGGAGAAGAAGTCATGGGTGAATCAAGGGGCAAATGACCCAAAAGGCTTGCTGGTCATTTATGACAACAAGAGCAATTGGTTAGCAGGAGGAGATCAAAGAATC
The DNA here is from genome assembly GCF_053477565.2 of Lygodium microphyllum. Classification (NCBI taxonomy): domain Eukaryota; kingdom Viridiplantae; phylum Streptophyta; class Polypodiopsida; order Schizaeales; family Lygodiaceae; genus Lygodium; species Lygodium microphyllum. The sequence goes on along the minus strand of NC_141147.1, from coordinate 76,058,666 downwards.
TCAAGTTGTACTCCTTCCAATTGAATGAAAGCTAAAGAAATACCACAAGGGGCACCAATTTTGGGGCCAACAGGGTGTCTACTGTCCAAGAATGTTATGGTAAAGTGTGTATTTCATTTTATGTGCAATTATTTATTGCTATAATTAACTCTTAAATCAGGTTATCACCACCCATTCCAAGGAGGAAGACTAGTTTCACTTACAATGACTCTTTTTTTCTAAGCCAGTCATGCATTTCTTGGCTAAGCAAGAAGTAGTCTACTATGGCTACCTCCTCTTGTGAAGCTCAATACAAGGCAGCTTACACGACGACAGTCAAATGTGTTTGGTTGCATCGTGTATTGGCCGATCTTCATGTTCATTTGGAGGGACCTACTCCTATTCTTTTTGATAGTCAAAGAGCTAAGGTTGATCATATGGCATGATTGTTTATGCAGCACATATTTAAGTATCATGCCATCTTTGAGTCGATTGTGGGCAATCAAAATCCACAAATGACCAGTCTGGTTTGAAAGAGGTTGTTTGAAAATATGGGTACCATGCTGAATTTTCCTTCGTTCTTCTGTCCACAGACAGATGATCAATCCAAAGAGGCAAGTTCTATAGTCTTGGATCTCTTGAGGTGCTATGTATCAAAGCATAAAACACAGTGGGAGCAATACTTGCCTCTGGAGTTTCTAGTGAGACATTAAGTGAAAAAAAGCACAAGATTGAGTACATTTCCAACTCCCTTTGTATCAATGTCATCTCGATATTTCCTTTGTAGGAACTCATGTATAAAGTAGCTTTTCATGTCATCTCAAAACTCTTAAGCATCCAAGATTAAACTCATGTTACAACCCCTAACTTGGAGTTTGCATTGTATGTTTTTCAAAAGCAAGCTCTAAGAAAAGTTATAGCTTTGTTAGCCTCCATTTCTCCATTTAAATATGGCAGCTTTGCCTCTTTCGCATATATTAAAACTTTAATTTCTTTCTCACTTGCAAAGTAGCTAAGATTATAGGAGCTCTTTAGAACCACACGATTTGTTGTAGTGATTATTGAATCCATTTGCTACATGTCCTAGGCTGAAGCCACAATTGGTGATAGCTCAACATCTTAGTCTCCAATTCCCCTAACTCTACATGCTCAATGCTAAGGCACCTCTAAAACTTCACCATTTGGCACTAACATATCTTGTAACATTCCACATGCTAAATGTTTTGTCATGCCCAATAAATGAAGCACGGAAGATACATTCATCCAAATTTGCATGAACAACAGATTACATGCTTGCATCAATAAACAAAAGAAAATATTATTGAAATGGAAAAAGCACCTGCAATCACCGAGCATACCAAGTACTGCTCCTAGTTGTATACAAGCCTCTGGAGTACTTCCACTTCTTTCAATTTCTTCTCTAATATCTGTTGCACAAATACTCAACCTTCCAATTGCACTCTCCAAATTTTGTGCTTGAAAAGCCTGAGAAGAATTAAATCAAAGATACTAGCTCTTATGTAACAAATAAAATTAGAAAGTGTTGTTGTAATTTTGGGGACCTTTTACTTACCCTCATGGCTTGTTGCACAAGAAATGATCCTCTAGCTAGAGATACATCTTCATAAACCACATTCTTTTGTATTTTTCCATCATTGGAATCATCTTCAGTTGATTGTGAAATTGACCTCTTTACTCGTGCATGGCCCTCTATAAAATGATCCACTTCCTTCTGTAACTCTTTATCACATTCAAGCCCTTCAATTGTAGCGCCACACAAAGGGCAATCTTGGAATCGTGAAATGCAAAACCTGCACAATGGCCCCAAACAAGAATTGTTGCTTAAGTGTTGCCACTAATATTAGAAAAATATCAAACGCAAATATAACATTGTTTAAATCTATCGCGTATGTGATCAGCATGCAATACAATCACTCTAAATGTACATTGTTAGTCAAATTTGTGAGACATTTTGATATAATGCAAACCGCAAAAATAAATGTTTCAGACATATGCATAGTCATTCTTAGATATGATTGAAATTATAATTGAGACAGTACCCACCTCACAAGGAGTATAAGTAAATTTTATGTATATGTTATCATCTTAGACAGTATTCACTATATCTTATTCCACTTAGAAATGCATCTCACATGTACTAATTGATCTTAAAAGAAACCTCTAGAATTGTATATGAATTCATTTGTATCAAAGCATGTCTGTACTATTGATTGACCATACTTTGCTAAGTAAATGATTGAAACTTAACCATTAAAATCTTAGGGATTTTGCAAGTTATTTGGGTATCTAGTCCATATTCTTACTAATATAATAGTTCTCCTTAAATCATCTAGATGTCTTAAATCTACTGGACAGTGGATCCATCTTAGGTTGGTGTTGCTTAGTTATATCAATTGAATCCATGACATATATAATATAGAAACCCCCCCCCCAAAAAAAAACACATAATCATAAGAGTTGCACAATGTAGTAGAAAAGTTGTCATGAATGCATTGCCTTAGTGGAAACCTGTTGTGCGACATAAGAGAAGGGTAGAGTAACTAGGGTGCTTAGTGATCCCTTATTCAATAGATGAAGAGTTTAGCAGGGTGGGCTCGCACCGCAACTCTCCCACCAGCTAGCTACAAGAGCTCGCACTTTTCACGTGTTTGCACCACCAAGTTCACATGGAGGATTTGAAACATGTGGGAACACTCACTTGCTCCTCATGTTTCCAATACCTTCAAACCTTCCCCAAAGGATGCCTTGGACCACCCCAACCGTTTCCATCCACCTTTTGCATCTATCCCTAACCATTCAATCGGTCTTCACATCTCTCTCACCAAGAAGAAACAAGTGGTGATGGCAAAGAAATTTAACCATTTTGAAGTTCAATGGCAAGTGTGACAAGAAGCTTGTCTGCACTTGGGTGAAGGACACGAACATTGCCATTGCCTCAACGTGGTAGACGGAGGGATTACAAATTCTTCATGTTCAAAGGAGTCTTTACGATGCACCAAACCCATGGTGGAAGATATACCTCAAATCACATGCAATAAGCACTTGAATCCACAAGTATTCAACCATTCTTCAACAATTTACTTTGACGGACTACAAATTGCAACAACACAAGGAGTGGAATCCTTTAGGCAGAAACAGAAGGATGTGGGCATCTTCTTCACTCACTCACTCCAAATTTCTATTCATGTATCTCTTCCAACGAAGAAATGGTATAGCAAACACAAAAACACAAAGTGTACAACAGCATAGAGAACACCCCAATCCAAAGAATATTGAATGCTAATGAACCTATGAATGAATGATAATACAATCAATGAGGCCTCTAAAACCAACATTCCTTCTTGGATAGGATGGTAATTCATGATCAAGCACTTAATTACAATAATCAATAAATAAACATCAATTAAAATACACACTTTACCTTCATAATCTTGGATAGTAGACACCCTATTGGCCCCAAAACTAACGCCCCTTTCTGTATTTCTTTAATATTGTTGACTAATGGATTGGGTATAAGCTAAGATTCAACAATCTTCTTGGCTAATCCAAAAGCCCCTTGTTGTAGATGCAATTAGCAAACATATCAGACAAATTGCCCCTTGACAATCACATAGGATTTGCTCTAAATGAATCCCAACTGGCCAAATGCTGCCCGAAATCACCATGGATAGGCTAGCATCTTAATTCCCTAACAATTCCACAAATTTCAAGTGCTGAATTCAGTGTATGATACCTTCTATTGATGACACGGATCCCAAGGTGGTTGTTAAACCCTAATTTCTGCATAAATTTAGGGTTTACAACAGAATTTCCTCTACTATCCACCAAATGTGGTTGAGACCTCCTCCAAATGGCTAAGATAAACTAAGATCTTTTGAGAATGGGCTGGAGTAGGCGAGAGAATGCCAGAGAGAGAGAATTCAAAGATTCTTCATGGAGAAATGGCTGAAATTGAATGTTGTCTGCTTTGATAAACCCAAATTGCATTGCCTACTATTAGTGAAGTACCCAATTGCTATCGCCTACATTAAATGCTACCACTACATAAGAAGGCATCATAAATATTGTCGCCTGCATCACCAAGGTCTCATGCAACTGTTGGCAGCCTCCTAAATGTCTCCTCTCTAGCGAATTCCGATCAACAACCTCTTCTCTCGCTCTCACAAGCTAAAAACTCACTGAATGGTTGAAACCAAGCCCAAAAAACGTTTTCTCAATTTGCATGGGTATTTTTGTCAAGTGGTAGCCTTCTAAATCCAACTTTCAACATTATTCAATCATTCAATTAATTTTCAAAATTAAATAATTCTCAAAATTAATTTCAGCCTTTTCGACCCTGCCCAAAATTAAATATGCCCATCCATAATTGGCTAGGCCATTTGCAACCTAGAGTGGTCCCCAACCTCTATTGTCCCTTAAACCAGCATTAATTATTTAATTAATGCTAGTCCCTAGTGTCACCACTAACACTTATTGGCCAAACAACTATCCTAGGGTCAAAACTGATACCAACTGACCACTAAAGCCCAACTGGCATAACTTGTCACAACTTTTGCCTTTCACACCCACTGCATCCTCGAGGTCCTTGGCCTCTTACCATGAAATAACTGCCATGCGCATCACATGTGCTAAACAACCTTGCACATTTGTTTATTAACTTAATCAAATGTTATCAGCAAAATTAAAGCATCTCAAAATTTCACGTCCCTGATGTCATAGTTTTCGAAAACAGCATTTCGGGGCTGCCAAAACAAGACGGCCATTTCTGGTTGTTTCCATTTCTCAGAAAAGCCATTTCTGGCAAGTCTAAGGATGGGCGGGGTAAAACTCCCTTTGCAAGCTGCATTTTCATTTTCGCCTCTTGCCTGATCACTTTCACGTGCTGCACCTGCACGAATTGCTGCAAATCTGCCAAAGTCCCTCCCAACTACTACACACCAACCCATGGTCACCTCAACAACACTAAAAGCTCTCTTCTCGAGAGGTAAGCTTTCCTGGCATGTTCTAATTGCTTCAACCTTAGCAAGATCCATTCAGACACCATCCTTTGACACTGGATTTCTAGAAGAACTCACTCTTCTTGCCATTGATAAGCAACCTATTACTGCAAAGCTCATCAAAGACTGCTTTCAAGTGTTCTCTATGCCCATGTTCATTCTTTGAAAAGACAATCATGTCATCAAAGAATGTACCAACAAACTGCCTGTATGGACGAAAAATCCTGTCCATCATTCGATTAAACGTAGCAGGAGCATTAGTAAGTCCAAATGCCATTACCAAGAACTCATAGAGACCAAACGTGGTCCTAAATGCAGTCTTATGCACATCCGCTTGCTTAATCTTGATCTGATGGTATCCACTCTTCAAATCTATCTTGCTGAAAATTGACGCTCCTTCCAAACGGTCAAGGATGTCGTCAATTCTTGGAATGGGGAACCTGTTCTTGATGGTACTCTTGTTCAATGCTCGATAATCTATGCACATGCGCCAAGAGCCATCCTTCTTTTGCACTAAAAGCACTGGTGAGCAAAAAGGAGATGAACTTGGTTGAATCAGCCCTTTGTCTAACAGCTCATTCACCTGGCTCAATATCTCTTTCTGTTGGGCTGCACTAACCCTATACGGAGGTCTATTTGGTGGGCTACTGCCTAGCACCAAATCTATTGCATGATCCTCAGACCTCTCTGGTGGCAACTATGATGGTAATGAGTCAGAAAAACAATCACTGAACTGAGACAAGAAAGCAGACCTGTCTCTATCTAACATAGAAAAATTTGACTCATCATTATCCTTGACATCACATGCGAAAATCAAGTACGCAGAAAGATGATTCTTTATTGCATATGTAATGGCAGAAGCCGATACAACAGGTACAGACTCTCCTTAGGTACAGACTCTCCTTTAAGCTTCACATCAAGCACATGAGTCTTTTCCCTATGTTCCAAAGTCAGTGTCTTGTTAAAGGCATCCAACACACCATGCTTTCTGAACATCCATGGCATTCCCAACAAGACATCACAGCCTTCAAGTGGCATGATATAAAATTCTTCTGCATCAACATAAGACTGTATATGAAGACGCACCTTTCCAAGAATGGATGTCACAGACTCTAAGTGGCCAGGACATGCCAACCCTGCCTCTGCCGTGTAGCCCATCTCATCTGCTCTGATGCCCAAAGTAGAAGCCAACTCTGGTGAGATAAAGTTTGCCTTAGCTCCAGGATCAAAGAAAATGAGTACATGTTGATCCTTAACTTTACCCAAGCTCCACAAAGCTCATTAGCATCCGAGTGTGGCTTGTCTCCCAACATATCTAGCACTAAACCTGCTGAAGGTTTGGGCTTCTTTCCTTTCCTGTCCCCTTTATGATCATCAGCTGGTCTCTTATTCTTGTCCGGACAATTAGACGCAATATGACCAGTCTGCTCACAGATAAAGCACTTCCTCTCAACCATTAAAGCCTTTTTCTCTTCAAGAGACTTGCGCACAAAAGGTTTCTTCTGGTCCTTTGACTGCTGTCCAAAGAACTTGGCTGGCTTCTTCTTGAACTGCCAAGATTTACCTGTGCTTTGAGAAATCTGAGAAACATGTTTACCAAATGGCTTCTTTGCTGAAAATTTTTCAGATTTGTCATGTTTAATGCTGCCCCCAAAACCACTTGACTGTCCCAACAATAATGCATTTCCTGTAGTGGCATTCTCAATTAACTGAGTCAAAGTGGTGACCTTTGTCTTTGTACAATAATTCCGGAGTTCCTTGGGCAGCCCACAGCAATATTTCTCTATCTGCTCGGTCAATGGCACAACCCTGTAAGAAGTGACTGGAAGCAAAGCCTCCCAAAACTTCTTGTTATAGTCTTCCAGATCCTTGCATTTAGATGCATCCAAATTGTGCCAAGCTGACATAACATCGATCTCAAATTCATTGGTCAACCAAGCAAAAGCAAATACCTGCTTGAAGTAAGTCCAAGTGGCAAGAGCCTGTCCTTGCATCAACAGTGTACTCCACCACTGACTAGCATTGTCCTTAAGAAAAGTGGGAGCTTTCCGGACCTTAGAAGGCTCTGTAAAGTTTCTTCCTGCAAATGCGGCATCAAACTACTGTAAGAAAGAAAGAGCCTTAGTCCTATCTTCAAATCCTCGAAAGATGTCAAACTGTACAGCTGCACCACCTTCCTTGTATGGCTTTGGCTTTTCATGAGCCATCAAAGGGTCCGTAGGATATGCCTGTAACATAGGAACACTAACAGGTGGCATAGGAGTTGCCGGACCACTGACTACAGGGCTTGTAGACACAATACTTGCTTGCTGATTTTGATAACCAACCATACCAAAAGTGCCCTGTGGCATGCCAAAACTGCCCTGAACTCCCTGAAATCCAGGCTGCATGCCTATATTGCCATACATGGGGTTTGGCATAAAACCCTGTGTACCCCCAAACACTGTTCCTGGTACATAAATCTGGTTTCCAGGCGCATAACCAACCATACTCTGAAACACAGATCCACCTCCAAAGTACCCAGGATGTACAGAGGTCGGTGGGAAAACCTGTGGTAAAGCCTGAAAACTATTTCCCTGTCCATTTAAACCAACATTTGGCTGCTGTAAAGTGGCGAGCTGAACTGGCAATGCCAGTGTAACTAGCATTTCCGCCACCTATTCTTGGACAGTCGGAACCAATCTTGGAGCCTCCATTGACTCCGCAAGCTACCTTGGTGTTTCCACTGAATCTGCAGCATGCTTACCCTTATCTTGGACCTCTACTGGATCCGAAATCTTTGCAGATTGCCCAACTTGCTGTAAAGGAAGGGAAGGCTGCAAAAATGCCAAAAACCTTGGATTCTGCATCACTTGAGTAAACATACTCACAGCAGCAACTAACTGAGTCTTGAAAATGTCTTCATCCATAGAAGAAGCCGTAAGAACTTGTGGCTCAACCATAACAAGAGGAGTAACAAACTGTGGAGGTCTAGAAGACTCTCCCACCTCATGAACAACAGGGATCTCCTGTGATGAAGGCGCTTCCTCTCTGGTGTCTTCCTTTCTATCAGCCATAATGCACAATTCTGTGTCTTACACCCAAACAAACCCTGGCTCACTCTTTAGGGAAAAAGTGATTCGATCCTGGCAATGGAACCATGTAACCGGCCTGTTCACTGGAAGGGCGGTAATGTACAACCAAAATATATAAATGCTTTCACCCAATTCACAATCACCCACTTTACCTGAACTTAAAGACACAGAATCAAGAAGACATACAGGAAGCTAGAGTGCTCCTGTTGTGACATAGACACCCTGTTGGCCCCTATGTTAGGCGCCCCTTGCGGTATTTCTTTATTTTTAAAAAGAGAGAAAGTACTATGAGCTGTCTTTCACCTATTCTGGGTGAAATTTGGCAGCATATCAGTACAATTACTGACCCAAAACAAGCTGACCAGGAGGGGAAACTCTGTCCAAGTCTGAAACTTCTGGTTGGAGTGAAGAATTGACCATTTCAGCCTGCTGTAATTACTGGTTCAGACCTGTTTTAAAACCTGTTTTCAACTCATACTGTTCCCTGTACTGTTCAGCCCGCTGTAATTACTGGTTCAGACCTGTTCTGAAACCTGTTTTCAGCTCATATTGTTCCCTGCACTATTATGCATCATCTGTGCCAAGTGCCCCTTCACTCTGACATCAATTGGGCTCTGAAATAACCTCTGAACAGTCCAAAATCTGTACTGATTTAGTGCTGTTTCAGACACCAGCTTAGTGAGATTACCACCCTCACCTATTCCTGCTTGGGAACAGCAAACAACTGCTCCTGTTCCTGAAGAAAGGAGGCTCTTGCCTCATGCAAAGACAGCATATTCCCACACAACTGTACATAAATCAGAAGAAAGGCCCTTGATTCTGAAGCATAACCATACTGTCAAGGAGAAAGAGAGAGAGAGAGTAGGGAGCAAGCTCAGCCCTCTGTGCATCATGGACAAGGTAGGCAAGCTCTCAAATCTTCTCCATCAGCAACCGTTCCTCCTTCTCAAATGAGCCCCCCCAAAAGCCAAAAAACCGCACGCCAGCCCCTCTTTAAAGAGGTAAGTGCACAAATTTGTGCCAAATGGAAGCACTGGAAGATATTTCCCATTCCAGCCTTCCGGTCTAAAATTCTCCATCCTCGATGCATAATTTGACCTCGGCACAGACCAGAAGATTGATCCTCGTGCAAAAATGAAGATAATGATGCGAACAGATTCTGAGGTCCAAAAATAGTAACTCCCTAAATTTTAGGAGTTGCTTCCATTGCATCCCCACTAGTCTTCTGACCATCTTTGCAGACTATGGCTACATCCAAATTTACAATGTAGCTCAATTGAAAGTGAATTTCCACTGATGACCCCACATGGACTAATCTCTTGCAGATTTGTCCATCTTCACTTTGAACTAGTCTCTTCCAGGCTAGTTCTTCAATACACTTGTCCATATACACTTTCACAAGTCTCTTATAGGCTTGTCAATCTACAATGCCATCAGTCTCTTCCAGACTTATACTGGACCTTAACTGTCCAGTCTTGACTCACTAGACATTCCTGTTGGTTTCACATACTGGCCATGCAACTCAGGCGTTTAGATTTCAAGAGGGATCTTTCCAAAAAGAAAAACCAAATAAAGTATGTAATAAAGAAATCAACAAAAAGGTAATAGTTGTCACAGTCTTGTGACAGCATTTGCACAAGTTCTTGATTTTCGTCCTCAAGCCGTTGTTTATAGCTTTCTTCCATGTCTTCTTTTGCTTTCAATTCTTGCTTGAGGTCGAATATTTGACATTGTTGCATGGCTATGATGCGGGTTATCAGTTGGAAGGCAGCCACTGACTCTTTCTCTGCCACCAACTCAGCCACCGCCATGCTCTTTTCCTTCTTCGCCCTCTCCAATTGGGAGAGCATCTCGGCGACATATTCATCGTAACTCGCTGGTGGCGTCATTGTTGCATGGGTGGGGGTAGTTGAGGCCTCCACACGCGGACGCTTCTGATCCTGTCTCGATTTTGCGTCCGTGGCTGGCCTTTTTGGCCCCGTGGTCATGGTTTCTGTACTCTTCCCTTGGGCCATTTCTTTACTGATGAAGTATTGCATCCAGGCCACAAGGTTGGAAACTTCCATGCTGGTGGGGATACTAGGGGTGAGCATAATGGGTTCAATGAAGGGTGCCATGAGGGTGGGGATAGGATGAAGGGGAACTTTGCCTTTGCCTTCAAGGACTGCGGGCGGCGCGGCTTCTGGTGCCTGCGCACTAGAGCTAGGCCCTTCTTCCCTCAACTAGTTCCAAGCTTCTAGATCATCCGCCCTGCATTGTTGCTCAATGGACCGGCGTGTGGCCTCGGCCAAGTCCTCCTCTTCCTTTCTTCTTAACTCCTCTTCTTCCTCCGTAGCTCGCCTTTCTTTTTCGGCCTTTTTGTATTCTTCCTCTAGTTTCTTATTTTCTTCCTGCTCTTCTCTTCTTCTCCTTTCAACCTCTTGCTTTGACGCCTTTTTAGGCCGCTTGACTTGCTCTATTGTTTCTTCTTCTTTCTGCTTCCTCTTCCTCTCTCTCTCCTCGGCCTCCCTAAGGGATTATCTTTTTGCTTTTTCCAAATCTTCCTTCTCCTTCCTGCGGCCTTCATCCGGTTTCTTTTTCTTCTACGCTGCCTTCTTCTTGGTTTCCTTGACCTGCTTTTTGCTTGATTGCTCTTCTTGCCCCTGTCCTTCCTTATCGGTCTCAGTCATGTCGCTTGACCTCTCCTGGTACTTATGAGGGGGTGACCTATCAGGCGTTTCCCCTTCCCCCTCTTCTGCATCCTGCATCTCTTTCATGGCCTCCTGGATGAGCGCTGTTAAGATGCTTCCATAGGCGATGAACGAGGCTTTGGAGGAGGCCTTCTTTCTTTCTGTGGCCTTAGACGCTGGGGATTCTCCTCCTGCGGGCATGCTTCCTAAAGCCAACGTTTTAGGTGCCTGGTCGATGGTTTTGCGCACATAGCCGTTCCAATCGACTTCATGTAGGGTATGAGCCACCACATTCTCCAATATCGGCACACTGATTCGGTGCATCAATGCGTTGTAGCGCTGGCTGGAAAAGAGTGCATGTATCAGTTTTGCCTTTGCATGGGGATATCTTGGATGCTGATGCCGTCGTTTGTCAGCACGTCCTCCTTTCTCATCCCCAGCATGGCGTACACATCTCTCTTCTGCTTCTTTTCCATTGTTGGTTCTAGTCCCAGCGCCTTTTCCACCAAGACGGGAATTAAGTGAACCAACACTTGCTTGGCATTGTCCCCTTCCTATTATGACGGTGCCGCATCCGTTGTCGGGGTTGTAAGACCTAAGAAATTCCACACAATTTGTGTGGTTGGGTTCTTGTGCGAATCTTTCCAAGTACTTGGTGAAGTTGCAGTTTTCAACGACTCTCCTGGCCACCTCTTCCTTGGCCACTAATCCTTCTATATTATGAAAAGTTCAAAATTTTAGTTGGTTGTAGGCGCGGCTCTCTAGGGTGTGTGAGAGTGCGCAGCGAAAGAACACGAACACAGAGGAGAGGAGAGAGGAAGCAGAGAATGAAGGAAGAAAGTCTGCACTGACTGAGATGAATGCTGAATGCACTGGAATGGACAGAACAGTCCCTGCACGCAGCCCGGAGCGTCAGTGAGGGAACCAGGACAGACTGGAAGCAGAGGCAGCACCAATGCCGGAGACGGAGACGGAGGGAGCAGTGCTGAACCTGCAGAGCATGAATGCTGGACTGACTGGGGGGGCAGCTATAAATAGCCCCCCAGCCAGAAAACTGGCCGACCAGCTAAACTGGCCGACCTGGCCAGATCTGGCCGACTATGGCCAGATCTGGTCCGACTGACCAGAACTGGTCCGACTGCCCAAAATAATGGGCAGTCACCCCAAAAACAGCCCAGATCTGGGCTGTAAAATGCCCAAGGCTGCATGCTGACTAAAGCAGCCTAAAAACACACTGACAGAGCTCCTCTGTCTCCTGTCAGACTCTGACAGGAGCTCACAACCAGGAGATGACAGACTGAGACTAAATAAGAGCAGGCTAACAGGGTGATGCTGTACTGCGCTCTCTCCTCTTCCGTGAATGGAAGCCGGTGGGTACAGTCTTGTTGCGACATTTTTCGTTCATGTTATAAACCGAAATTTTCATTAGTGCTTTCCACATAGTAATTTGCTGATTGCTGAAAAAAAGAGAAACTCTATGCTTTTTGAATGAATTCATTAAGAACCACTGTAGATTTTCCTTTTCAGCCTTTGACTTTTTCCCCGTTTTTCATAATATATGTTTATGTGTTTCACTAATTTTGATTCGGTTGGCCTGATTTGATTCACCTCACCCTCTCCCCTTCCAACTTGAGAAGAATCCTTCCTAGGATTTAGGGTCAGAAGGGCAAGGGCGTTTGGCATGGTAGCGTAGGAGTTACTTGTGAAGGAGCCAATCATAGAACTGGGGGTTGTATTCTAAGTGAGCTTCGCGGTCCAGATCAGAGGGTTGAATCCCCACTTGCGTGATGTATGTGAGAACATCTGTTAGGAAGTCACCAGAGTTGACACGGCTAGCAATGTGTAACTCTTCCTCAGTCAACAAGCATTCGAGGTAGGGGTGTCCTTTGATGTGTGCTTCCATGGGTCGGCCCCGAAGAGTGGTTAACACTCGATACGAGGTTGGCGCGACATATGTGGGGCCGTATTCCGCTGTTTTGATCGCGCGGCGCAGCTCAGCGTTGGTCATTATGCGGCACCCTTCGACTTCCCATTGCAGCCTAAGAGTGTACCAATGCCTCAAGAATGGGGAGTCAGTATCAGCGAGCTTTAATAACACTGTGATTTCTTGATTAGTGATAGCAGAAGTGGTTCGCTGATCATATGACGTGATGAGGCATTGTTTGATGGCTTGCTCCTTGGAGATCTCGCTGTTGAGCAATTCAACAACGGAGCGAGAAGCGTTTGCGAATGCGAATTCAAAGGTCTCCCAAGAGCAGGGCATGGTTTGAACTTCAGTTGCAAAGGATTCCTCCAATAATCCTAAGTCCAAGCGGTCGTAGCTCAGTGCTAGCGACATGAAGGTGGTGTCTAGTCATTTAATGCATTCCACCACGTCATCCCCAGTGTCCTCAGCGAGGTCGACGGCCAACGCTAAAAAGGATTTGCGTTCATAGGAGGGCATAAGGCCAACGGGTGGTCGAGGTTTGCTAGAACTAAAGCCAGTGACAACGAAGAGTTGTGGTTGGGAGTGTTCTTGAGTCTGCGATTAGGCTGCTTGGATTATGGGCGGATTAGGAGCAGCCACAACGGACGGATTGCTGCATTCAGGGATGATTTGGGGAGTCGGGTTGACTTGGTCGGGTGATGACTCATGTAATGGAGTCTGTTGTTTGGGCCGATAGGCTTGTGTGACGTTCTTGGGTTTAGGCGCGGATGAGTCGGATGGCTGTGGTTTTGGAGAGCCCTGCAGCAAATGGTTTGGAGGGTTTATGGGACTTGGGTTGATCAAGCTTGAGGGCGGCGTTTGAGTAGTGCCTTTGGCCGTGTAGACCTTAGGGATCCACAGCCAGGTATTGCCCACGTAGTAGCCTTGCGCATGCAAGAGGGTTTTAGGGACCCATCTTTGCTTGAGCATGCGGCGCTTGCTATGATTGTGTCCTGGCTTCCTAGATTTAGGATTTTTGGTTTTATGAGGATAGGAGCGTCGATTCCTAGGCGGCAGTTGCGGCTGCTTAGGCTGCCATTGAAATTTAGACTGTTGGGCCTTAGGTTTTGCTATTGTGGGCTGTGATTCATGAAATCTGGGAGGTCGCTGTCGCGCACTACCCCCCCTCCTTGGAGTTGGTTACGGATATTTCTACTGGTGGCGTTGCGGACAATGATGAGGTCGCGCAGCCCTTGCTAAAGGCTGTGACAATGCGAACGTTGCCTATTGCGAGGTGGATGCCTTGCGACTCATAATCAACATTGCAGTGAGTCTGCTTTTTGAAAGTTCGCCCCAGCAGCGACTCCGTGCCTACGTGTTTAGCATTTGGCAACACGTAAAAAACCATTGGGACAGTCTCAGACTCGATAGAAACGACGGCTCTGCACTTGCCGAGAAGTGCGTAGGAATGGGCCCCATATGGGCTTAATTTCGCATTAGTGGGTTGAAGTGGTGGTCTGCCAAGTTGAGTCCAATGATCGTGAGTTAAGACATTGAAGTCTGCTCCCTCGTCGATCAAGGCGTTGAAAGCGCATGTTTGTTTTGCAATGATCATGATATGGAGGTATGCGGGCTCTACGGCTTCCTCATCCTCATCATCAATCTCTGTGATTGTGGCCACTTGTATCTTGACAGGCAGTTCTAACATCGGGGGCTCGTGCAAAGGATGGATGGGAGGGTAGTACTTCTTGACACGACTGCCATTGAAGAAGCCTATGCCCTCACCATCTAAGGTCTCGAGCTCGACATTGCCTGTGCGGCTGATCGCACGAACTTTAAAAGGTCCAAGACCTCTAAATTTCATTTTCTGCTTATGCCCCTTAACTGAGTAGAGGAGCACTAAGTTGCCCTATTCAAAGTCGTGTTGCTTGACATGCTTGTCAAACCAACTCTTGCGTCAGGCCTTCTCACATATAAGCGCATGGGTGGCTAGAAGGCGAGTCTCTGAGAGGCGCTCGAGTTTAACCAAGCGTTGCGTCCATGCCTCATTCCCTTCCCATCGTTCTTGAAGTACTATTCTCAGGCTAAGAATGAAGAATTCTAATGGTAGAACCGCTTCAGTTCCATAGGTCAGCTTGAAGGGGGTTTGACCGACAGCCGTTTTATAAGCTGTGCGGTAAGCCCACAGAGCTGCCATCAGCTTGTTGTCCCAGTCGCTGTGTGAGGCTAAGACCACCTTGGTCAGGACATTGATAAGAATCTTATTCGTGGATTCTGTCTGACCATTTGTCTGAGGGTAGTATGGCGAGGATTTGCGATGGATGATGAGAAAGGTGGACAGGAGATGCGCTATCACTTCGTTGATGAAATGCGTGCCTTGGTCACTGACCAGTTCGATGGGGCAGCCGAATCGTGAGATCACCTGCTCCCATAAGAACTTGGCAGTCGTCCAAGCGTCATTTTTTTGTGTCGCTCTTCCCTCTGCCCATTTCGTGAGGTAGTCCGTGGCCACAATGATGTACTTGGCCTATGAATACTGAGCCGCAGGACTGATGGGTCCTATGAAGTCAATTCCCCATTTTTCGAAGGGTTGTCGTGCGATAACTGAGGTCAACTCCATCTGATCCTTGCGAATCGGGACTTTTGTCCGTTGGCACTCGTCACAATGCTTGACAAATCGCGCTGCATTGCAGAAAAGCGTGGGCCACCACAGTTGAGATTGCAACACTTTTCGTGCTGTCGTGTCTCCGCTAAAGTGCCCTCCAACAATGCCGCTGTGCACCTCTGAGAGCACATCGTGCATCTCATGTTCGCATACGCATCTACGCAGCAATCCGTCTTGCCCCAGCCTATAGAGTTGGCCCGCGATCAGCTGATAGGGCTGGATCTTAAGGATTAATCGCCTAAGTCGGACTTTTTCCATCGGTCGATCAGGCAGTCCGTGTTCAAGCACTTGGACTATGTCATCCGCCCAATATGCGTTAGATCGCCCTTGAATAAATTTCTCTCACTGGACAGGTTAAAGAGATGGGCGTCGGGTAATTCGTCAACAATGCCTTGTCCAGCGGCTTCTCCCGTGGAAATGCATGACATATGGTCAACCATGTAGTGCTACTTTCCTTTTCATACAACCACAGAGAAGTCGAATTCCAAGAGCAGAAGGAGCCACCGAGCTATGCATCATGTAGCGCAAGGTTTGTTTACTAGATAGAGCAGGGCTTGATGGTCCATAAAAAAAGGTAAAAGGTGTGGCCAATAGATAGTGCCGGAATTTCTTCACAGCAAACACCAGGGCTAACCCTTCTCTTTCTGTCGTCGAGTAGTTCATTTCCGTCTCAGTGAGTTATCTGCTAGCAAAGCTCACTGGATAGTCTAAGTTGTGTTCGCCAGGTTGGCACAACACTGCCCCCACGTCAAACTTCGAAGCATCGATATGCACGTGGAAAGTAATGGTCCAATCTGGGGCTCGTAGAATTGGTGCTGTGGTTAGAGCCTTTTTCAACTCTTCATATGCTCGTTGGCATGCCTCGGTCCATTCGAAGACAATCAGCAGCTTGTACAAGGGTCTGGTGATCAATGCATAGTTCAGTACAAACCGCCGATAGTACCCCGTATAGCCTAGGAAGCATTGAACTCCCTTGTAGTTGATTGGGGGTGGAAGGTCGACAATAACCCTGACTTTCGAAAAGTCAGTGACAATGCCGTTCTTCGACACCACCTGCCCTAAGATGCATCCATGCTTTACCCAAAACTGGCACTTTAAGAGGTTTAAGGAGAGACGATATAAGCGACACCGCTCAAAGACCGTGCGGAGCTTGTCTAAGTATTCGATCCAAGTCGAGTGGACACAGAGGTCGTCGACAAAGACTTCCAACTCCTTGCGAAGCATGCCTTTAAAGATGGTGCACATGAGGCGTTGGAAGGTGGCAGGGGCATTAGTCAATCCGAAGGGCATGACTATGTAAGCAAAGACGCCCGACTCAATGGCGAAGGCAATCTTATGCCTGTCCGCAGGATGCACTTGCACCTGGTTGTACCCTGAGAAGCCGTCCAAAAAACTGTAGGCCTCCTTGCCTGCCACTCTCTCAAGCATATACTCGGTGTATGGCAATGGATAGTTATTCCTCTTAGTAGCAGCGTTCACCTTCTTGTAATTGATGCGCACTCGGATTTTTCCATTCTTCTTCATCACGATGACTATGGATGATACCCAATCTGTGTGTTCAATTTCGTAAATGAATCCCGCTCTCATCAGCTTATCAATCTCCTCTTTGACAACATGAGCGTGTTTTGGATTCATAGGGTGCAGTGGTTGCTTGACCGGCGTTGCGTCTTGCATCATGGGTACGTTGTGAGTCACGACACTCGGATCTACCCCCTTAAGCTTTTCTAAGGACCAGGCGAGTACGTCTATGTACTCTCGCAAGAGAGCGACAAGACTCGTTTCTTCTTCCTCAGTCAAGTCATCGGCAATGAAGACTGGTCGGGATGTTTCCCCTTCCTGGGCTAGGTTCATCTCCTTGACCTTGGCTGGATCGGTTCGCTCGTTTGCCCCTGACGCTTGGCACCTAACAGAACTACTACCCTATTTTCTTTTTTAAATTTCGTAAATCATTCAGGGAGGTCCTGCGGTTTTTGTTGTTCTTCCATTTGTGTATCCCCAGGTTGTTTTGTCTTTTTCTGCCTTAATCGTCTGCGCCTCAGGTGGACGAATAGGTTCCCCTTCGTGCGTCTGGCCATGAGCGGCCTAGGGATTTCTGGATCACTATCCGAACTAATCTCCAACTCGGAGTTGAACTCCCCGCCGTTGCTAAAAGAGGTAGTCTCTCCTGGTGGGCGGACAGCAACTGTCCTAAGCACTGATGTCGTTCCTGGCTGGGCTAGACCCGCTTGCTCAAGATCTATGGCCCCTACGTATTCCAACCAGGCACGATCACATTCCATGCGCATGACTCCTCACTATCCTGAAGATACTCTTTTTCTGCGGCTTGGAGTCTGCTCGTATTTACTCTATTTCTTGCCCCTCAGTGTCGTACTCCACGGTGTCTACCTCACCCTCACTTTCGTCACTGAAGGATTGGCAGTCTTTGTACTCGTCGTTAGAGGCCTCTTTATCAGACTGCTCGTTGTCTCCTAGGGCTTGGTATATCTCTTGTTGTTGGTCCGGAACTAGGGCCCAGTTATACATGAGATTTAAGTCATGCACTCTGGTCCATTGCCACTTGGATTCATCTAGGAGATCCTGGAGTGGTTTGAAGTTTGCAGCTGGATTGCCAGCTAGCTTGTCCGTTAAGTATTCCAGTATCTCCTGGAGTTCCCTTTTGTTGGTTGGGACTTGGAAGTTGACAGGTTTAGGTTTCCCCCGAAGGGTTCCTGCCATCATGCAGACTAGCGCGGAGGGTGTGTCGTTAGACTTGCCGATTGTTTTGATGGCTTGCTCATACGCCTCGTGATCAGAGAACGGCAAGTCGATTGTAACGAGAACGTGCATCCAATCCCGCTTGTCCTCTGGGCATGGGATATACTTGGTCAAGGGCCCATAGGACTTCTTGACCTGGGTGTTACCCTTGAGCATAGCAAAGATGGCATCTAAGTCAACTGGTGAGGTCTTCCAAGTGTCCATCTCTATTCTCACGGCATCCGTTCTATTGCCAAGGAAGATCAAGCCGTTACCCCAACTTCGATGACTCTAGCGTTGCGCATCCAGGGTCGGCCTAATAGGATATCGTAGTCCACTCCCTTCATGACTATAAAGTCCACAGAGAATTGAACACTTGCGATCTTCACTGGCCAATTCTTAAGCACCCCAAATGGCTTGACTCTCATGCCATTTGCTAATGTGACATTAAACCTAGCAGTTTCGACAGGCGGGTTTCCCCAAGTCTGAAGCACCCGCGTGGCTAAGCACACTGATCCCAACTCCCGTGTCTACGATTCCCTTTCTCGTTGTATCGCCTAGGGCTAGAACCGGTAAGACTACATGCATCTTGGAGCCTTCCCAGAAGGCATTGACGTGTAAGGATTTAGGCATAGAGTGCAGCGTCAAACTCGGTATTTGCATCTCTGCATCATGGTCATGAGGGTCTGCTGTAACCTCCTCTCTTGACCCTTCAACCCACTGCTTAAGTTCTTGCCATAGGGTGCGATGCTACCTAAGCAGATTTCCCAAGCTAAGTGTTACAGGGGTAGTCACCAACGTGGTCAGGAGATCGTTGGGTGCTCGTCTTTCTCCTAACCTGGATCGTCCTGACCAATGGCCATGACTGACCTGCGGCCCTGTAGCATCAAGGCTTGGCCCTAGCGGTACTGCTTGTGGTGCAGTTGCTTCCCCCGACCGTGGTTGAGGAGGTGAGGTTGGCGTGCTTATGCTGGAGAGGTCGTCGATTTCGTCCTCTATGATGGGCTCAGCGTCTTTTAGATGTTGTTGAGCCTCCTTCACCCATTCCTTCACTTTTTCTATGGCCTCTAATTGTCGCTTCGGATGCGGGTATTCCCCTACCTTCGCACTTCCCTTTTCGGCCGTCTTAGGGGCTGAAGTCTCTGCCTCTGCATCAGAGACCTTCCTTCCAGCAGCAGAGTTGTAGCACTCTCCATTTTTAGTGTGATTTTAGCTTCCGACCTCTTTTTCTTCCGCCTGCGACTTTTCTTCCCTATCGAAGCTGCGTCAAGGTTGCTAGATCATGGCAGTGATATGCCGGCCTGCTTTGTCTGGGCACGGGTCATGACCCGTAATGGAATAGGTGTCGCCTCCCCATCGAGATTCTCGACTCCAAACAGCCCCAATGGGACAGATGGTACGTTGGCTAAGCTAGAAGACGGCTTTCGCTTTGGGAAATCGACGAAGAGATGAGTGATTCCGCACTCAGCACACCTTTGGTCAGCCTTGCCTCTGTTTTGCTGCTCCCTTTCAGGGCAGCGTGATGAGACATGACCTAGGTGACCACAAGTCCAACAGGTGATTGGCTCCTGCGTCTGCCCTCCTAGGCCTCTACCTCGTCCTCTTCCTAACGCCATCACCGGCACGGGGCGATAATCCATGAGGACAGTGTTGCCCTCATCATCATGCGAGGCATAAGGGCATATGTAAGTTTCTTCCTTATTTGGTTCTTCCATGTAGTGGACTGGAGCATCGCTTGGTGGATGGGTCACGTAAGGACCAGGTGGTTTGGGTATGCCAGTAGGGTTTATGTCCATCCTAGGAACAGCTGGCTTAATGTCATTAGGCGCAGGGAGGGCCAATGGGGTTCCCCTTCCGAATAATGGCTACGGCCTGTTCGCTAGGTAAGGCTGCCCGTAGGGTTGCGAGTACGGAAGTCTTCTTGGTAATCTACAATACGCGATGTCATGACCGAACCTACCGCAGTTAGCACAAGGTCTTGACCTAGGGTCTTGACACTCAGCTGACAAGTGGTTTCCGCCACAATACACGCATTGGACGTGTGGGCGCGTTGGTCGTCTCAACATGTCTTGTAACCAGGCTAACTCCATCTTTACATCAGCCAAGTCTTGATTCGTCTCAGTGGCCTTCCGCTTATCTTGGGATGATGGGATTGATCGCTCACTAGAGGCTGACGCTCCCTCTAAGCTTCGCGAGTTGGTCTCTTCTAGGTTCGAGCTCCTGGAGCTCCGCTCCTTTAGCTGATCATCAACTCTGATGGCTTCCTCAAACACTCTAGCTAGCGCGTCTCGCTGCAAGCTCGAATTGCCTACCAAAGCCTTATATAACTCCTCGTCTCGAATTCCGCTAATGAATACAGTCGAAACTGCTCTTTCAGTCGGTCGCTCGCCCATAGAGATTCTCTTGAAGAGACTCCTCACGTGGGTTACGTAGTCGCGAATGTCCTCCTTCTCTTTCTGCTTGACGTTCATCAAGCGTACTAGCAGATTGTCGGAGTATCCAGGCTCGGCAAATCTCTTAATGAAGAGATCCTTGAGGCCACTGAAACTGGCTCGTTCTGCAGCATCTAGGCTTGTATACCAAGTCCTTCCCTTGTCATCTGAGCAGAGCCCGAACGCTTGAGAGCGTTGAGTCAGGTCGTTGAGACCGTTGGCTTCGCAGACTTGCTCAAACTGCTCTACAAAGCTGTATGAATCGTCATGGGGTTGGTATTTGTCGAGTTGCTTGGCAACGATAGGGATTTTAGACTGGCTCTTTGAGCCTTGGTTCGCTCCTAATCCTGCGAGTAGAGATGTCGCTAGTGCTGTAGCACTTTGCTCTGTTGCCGTGTTATCTAACAGTCACTTCATGAGAAGCTCACTCAACGTCAAGTCTCCTTCTAGGGCTCTCTTGTGATCTGTTCGGTTTCTTCCTGCTAAGTTCAGCACTCGCTGTACCTCACGCAACTCCGTGCTTTGCCTTTGGCTCCTAGCCTGCTGGTCCCTATTGTATTCGACTATGCTTCGCAAAGCCTTGCGGGCTAGTTTCCACTCTTCTTCTAGGTCTGCGATGATAGCGTCTGCCGTCCTGCCGCGGTGCTCGTACCGAGCAAGTGCATCGTAGCCGCTGACCAGCTGCTGAATAGCCTCCGAGAATACGTTTAAGTCGAGTTCCTCATTAGACCTATGGTCTGAGCCTTCTTCTGCCATAGTCGTGTTGTCGTGCTCCGCCAAGCTGTCGATCAGGTTGAGTAGATTTGTCAAATCCACGTCGTTGATGCCACCTGCTTGGTCCTACTTCGCGTGTTGATGGTTTGTCTACGTCTTGGGTCCCCTCCTACTGGTGGGTTCCTTGAGTGGTTTATCTGAGTGAGTTCCTTCAGTTATTGAATACAATCCTCAATTTATGGTTACTCAGCGTGCATGTCGCTCCTCGTGCACTTGTGCTCAATCAGGCTTTCAATTATTTTAAGTGCATTCAAGTGCGGAAATTCAAGGTGAGTGCAGCAAACAATCTCGAAGCGTCTTATGCACTCTCGCTTTGTTTCGGGCCTGATAGGCTTGTTGGTCAATTTTTTGGCCGCCTTGACAGGGTTCGGGGTCTTTCTAGTATGTTGCCTCGTTTGTTCTTGGCCGATCAGGTTTAACTGCTCAGCGCTTTGCGTCTAGGTCTCTGGGTCTCGCTGCTACCTACTTCAAGCTGCCAAGCAACTGCTCCCTACGATTCCATCTATTCCATGTGCCAGAATCAAGTTCTGAGTGTCAGAACGACTTTCGACAGTTTGCGCTGCTGAGCTCCAACCGAGTTAGGTCAAATTCCTGAGAATTTGATAGAAATTTTCACTCGGCCCAGCTGGTCCGAATTGCAGGGTCCAAGTGGGTCACTCGGACGGGCCGAGGTACATGGGCCGAGGGCCGAATTCGGGACTTGGACAAGGTAGACTCGAACGGGCCGAGACGCAGACTCGGACGAAGTCGCTCGGACGAGGTCACTCGGACGGGCCGAAGCACTTGGACCGAGGACCGAATATGACACGTGGCCGAGGGCCGATTCTATGGCTCGGACGGTTTGGCTTGGACGGCCGAGGGCCGAATGGTCGACTCGGACGAGCCGAGTAGGTCTGGGCCGAGTGGGCCGAATACAAAAGGGCCGAGGGCCGATTCTGGGACTCGGCCTAGTAGCGACCGCTCGGACGGGCAGAACGCGGCGCAACGTTGACAGCGAGAGTTTGATTTCACTCGATTCTTGGGATTTAATCAATCGTGGCAAGCATAAACCTCCAGATCCTATCTAGGGGGATGGGGAAAGGGATTCGTATACCTGAATAGAGTGGTAGGCTCGTCGATGGTGCGATCGGATCGAATCGTGCGATGGCTCTTTCTCTCTCTCACACTAAAATGGTCACAAATGAGCTCTCCCTTAGCCTCTTGGCTCTTATGCCCCTTTCTGGGTATGGTGTTGATGTCCCCAATCACTCACTTGCCGATCTTAGGCATCACAAGCGAGCTATTTGTCAAGTTTTGCACGATTTTTGCCCTGCTTTGCAACAATAAACCCTACCCTTCTCCGATGCGATTTCCTAATCCTAACCTACTCTAAATGCAACAAGAATCGAAAGCAAAAAACTGAAATAATTTCTCCATGTTTCCCAATCATCCAACAAACAAAATATCCCAAAATACTTACTTGTTTTGAAAATCAAAAACACCCAAACTTCCTACCTATCTCAAGCTCCGTTTCGGGGATGAATCCCTTACTTCGATGCTCGAGATGAGGCGCGCAAGTGCTCAAGCTTGAATCCGTTGGTCCCGGCAACGGAACCAAAATGTGGAAGCTCATGCTCAACCGCCAAGACCCACGGACCGCTTATTGCTTCAAGCGTTTCAAGCGAGCTCTAATGGCTATCTCTCACCTAGCCGACACGCTGTCGGTCCTATGAGTTGCCTCCTCTCTCACACACCCCGGTAGCTCCACGATCCTAGATGCGAGCTCAAGCATCCTCAAGCCTCCTCCATCTCCAAGCTCCATCCTCCATAGCCGCGCGCGCAAGAAAAGAGAAGAGAAGAGGAAATGGTGAAGAGCTTCACCCTCTTGATCCCTCACTCTCACACACTCACTCCCTCACACTCACACTCCCTCTCTCAAGAGCACACACAAGCAAGAAGATGAGAAGAAGAGAAGAAGAAAAGAGCTCTTGTTAGCCACACACCAAAAGAATGAGCTCTCATTCACTTTTTGAACTTTATATATACAAACCCTAAAATCCCATGGGCACCCATCCCTTTTTTACATGACCGGCCCTTGTGGCAAGGTTCTTTTTTCCATTTCCATCTTCTAGCCTTATGCCTCTAGCCTACACCCGTCTAGTATTTTACAATTGGCACAGGAGGGAGCCTGTTGCTCTTTTACAAGAGTTTTTCAAGTTTTTTGAGGCGCCCTTCATTTAAATTGCGCTTTCTACCCCGGCTTCGCTTTGGAGGTCGCCTGCGTGCCTTTGCTCTTTTTCCATGTTTTTTCTGCTTTTTCCTTCTTTTTTCCACCATCTCGACTTGGGGTTAACAAACCTCCCAATGCCTCCGATTTGAAAGCATTCCGTTCTTTCAATTGCTCCTTGTCCAAAACCATAGGAACCAACTCTTCACAACAAAGAGTCTTTGTCTGCATTGAAGCAATCAAGCGGGAGTAAAATGCACTGAATCAAGGCAGTAACTAAGAAAGAAGAGTTATTGCCATGTTCTCCGAGGTAATTGCCTTCCCCACATTTTGAACCTACATCTACAATTGCCAAAGCTTATTAACATGCTCCCGCATAGAAGAAGACTTGTTAGGACTTAAAGTCCTCATCTAAACCTCAAGGGATACCCGCTTCGACACGGTCATCTGATTGTACATCTAATCAAGCTCCTGAGCGATAGTCAAGTGCTTAATATAAGCAATGACAGCTGGAGTACAGGAGAGAGGAAAGAATGAATATGGGTATTCAAGTTGTGCCAATGTGCCTGCACCTTCATCAACTCAGCTTTCTCATCTGGAGAAAGCTTGGAGGAATCACGAGTTGTAGAACGGTCTATAGCCTCGATCACAAGCTCCGCCAAATCATAAGACTCCAAGATAACAAGCATCATTACACACTAGATGCAATAATTCTCCCGATCAAGCTTTTGATATGTAGGAAGAGCCAACAACACGAGGACCTTATAGTCCATAATAGCCTGAAACTTTGAATTAATTTTGGTCGACATTGTAAATAGAATGACCTACATAAAAACAAGGACAGTCCCCTCTAACTCTGCGCACGGTGTTGGTGCCTGCTAGGAGAATCAAAGAGTTTCACCTGCCAAAGGTGATGAAACACAAAATCTCCAACAAAAGGCTGAAAACGCAGCCTTTCTTTCTTTACGAACAGCAAAGACCTACAAAAAACAACTATGCTCTTTCTCTACCCAAAACCTATTCACCACAGCCTCCAAAGGCTCAAAACTCAAACTTTTGTCGTGAAGAATCCTCCTGATCAAGTCTCCCCACGATCAATCCTCCCGATCAGAATCCTCCCAATCAAGTCTACCCACGATCAATCAGCCCTCCTACGTTGCTCTAATACCATGTCAAAGTGCAGCAAATGCGGAAGCATATAGACAAGCCTGAAAGAAAATGAACATGAGAGAAAAGGAGAGAGAAAAGAGACAGAAGAACACAGAAATCTACAGTCAATGAATCTTGAAATGAAGAGGGTAAATATACAAGGACTGCAAACGTATCTCCTCAAGCTGAATCTCTCCCACTAGCACCTGGAAAACCAATCGTGTAGGGCAAGCTACCAAGTGGGCTAAATAGGAGAAAAGAATGCAATAAAATAATGTCATCGGCGAGCAAAAAACTAGCAAACTTGATCGGAAAATTGCCGACTATGACATAAATGAATAAAATAATCAGCAATCATTCCTCTTGCTGACACATGGCACCATCACTTGCTTAACAAACTACCCATACACTGTCTGCTGAAAATGTCCACTGACTAATAGGAATAATGAATAATTTCCTCCGAGAGTACCTCCAAGAGAACTGATTGCACCAATGCTAACCTAAGGAATGCTAGTCCAAGGGATGAATAATCTCTAACACTTCTCTACTTTGCCTCATTCTTTGAATAGACAAGCATGTCATCAAAGAAAGTGTCCACAAATGCTCGATGTGGCCTGAAGATGCAATCCATTATCCGATTGAAAGTGGCAGGAGCATTTGTAAGTCCAAAAGGCATGACAAGAAACTCATATAACCCAAAAGATGTCTTGAAAGCTGCCTTAGGCACATCCTCCAATCTAATGCATATTTGATGATACCCACTTTTCAAATCTATATGGCTGAATATGGCTACCCCCTACGATATATCCATAACACCATCGATCCAAGGGATCAGAAACCGATTCTTTACTGTGATTTCGATCAAAGCACAATAGTCAATGCACATACACCATGAACCATCCTTTTTCTGCATCAAAAGCATTGGAGAACAAAAAGAAAATGAGTTGGGCTAAATCAGTCCTTTGTCTAACAGCTCATTCACCTGACTTATAATCTCCTCCTACAAGGCTGCACTAACTCTGTGGACTGACTTATTGGGTGGGCTACTTCCAAGGATGAGATCTATGTCATGATCTTTAGGCCTTTCAAGCAATAGTTGCCCTGGAAATGACTGAGAGAAGCAACCAGCATACATTTTCACAAATGACATGCAATCCTTCTCTAACTTAGCGATATTTCCAACATTCTCACTATCATCCTTATCCTTAATAAAAACTAAGTATGCTAAAAAATGATTTTTCATTACTTTAGAAATGGCTACAGATACAAGGACACATTTCCCTTTCAACTTTACATCAAGTGTGAGAGTCTTTCCCTTATGCATGTATCCTTGTATATGCAACCGCAGTTTTCCAATGAGTGGTGTAATGAGTTCTGCATAGCCCTTACATGCCACTTCCACTCCCCCCATGGATCCCATCTCATCCTCTCTAATGCTTAGACGAGCTGCCATGTCTACAGAGATGAAGTTGGCTCATGCACCATTATCAAAGAATATCGATGCATATTGATCCCTAATTTTGCCCCATGCTCTGCACAACTCAATAGCATCATCATTGGGCTAATCACTAATAACATCAAACATAAATCCCACTAATGACTTGGGCTTCTTTCCCTTGGGATCTCCCTAATATTCTGATTTTCTAACTTGCTGCCTATTGGAGCAATCCCTTGCAATGTGACCCTCGTCTTCACAAATAACGCATTTATCAGCAGTCATCAATTCCCTACACTGTGCAAATGTTTTCGAGCCCTTTCTTTGTTGTTTTGGCCTCTTTTCAAGCTGATTTTCAGATCTGCCCCTTTTCTTAGCCTTACACAACTTTTTATTCAGCTTTTCTCCACTCTCTAGGAAACCTGAATCCTTTCAATGCAACAAAGCATCAGCAGTAGCAACAGCCTCTATCAGTTGAGACATGCGAGACATTGTGAATTTTATGCAAAAATCCCTAATTTCTTTAGACGGCCCATAAACATATTTTTTCACTTGCTCGTGAAGGTATACGAGGCGATAAGAAGTGACGAGCAGCAATACATCCCAAAACTTCTTATTGTATTGCTCCAAATTCTTGCATTCCTTAGCATCCAACCTGTTCCAACCTATGATGATGTCCACCTTGAAGGTACTTGTAAACGCAGCCTTCGTCTTCACATAGGATAACCTAATTAAGCACTTCATTACAGTGATTAACAAATTCACAAAACTGGAATGCACACTTTACCATACAATCTTGGACATTGAATAGCCTGTTGGCCCCAAAACTAGCACCCCTTGAGGTATATATTTAACTTTTATTGCAAATGGATGGAATACAACTAAGATCATCTGACCTCCTCCGCTAATCCAAGTGCCTCTTGCTATCAAAACTTACCAGCAAGCCTCCAAAACAATTTGTCCCTTGGTTTGCTTGGGGATTGGCCTTCACCCTACTCCTTGTAAAACAAATTCACCTGCAAATCTAATTTTGGTTGGCTGGCCTCTTGCATCTCCCTAAAATTCATCGATATTAGCTATTGGAATTCAAGTTCTAGGCCTTCGATTCTCAACACACATCCCGAGGCAGCTATCAAAACCCTAATTTTTGCTGTAAATTAGGATTTATAGCAATAATTGACTGAAATCTCTTCCTTTGATATAGCTCAAATTGCTGGAAAATACTGAGATAACTTGAGAGAGGGCTAGGGATGAGAGAGAATATTGTAGAGAAGAGAAGTTTCAGAGTTTCATCACGAGAAGCACTGACAAGCTACTGCTATCTTCCTCAAACAGCTATGGAAGCTATCTACAACTTAGGACCACTGAAAAGACCGTTGCCCCTCCTATATATTATCATTTGCACCAGAAGGACCTTGGACTAATGTCACCTGCTCCTGAAGGGCTCCAAACTACTATCACATGCTGTAGGACTAATCCCTCGTGGCTGTAAATCACATCAACAACCTCTCCTTGCTCTCTAATAGACTCTTTCTCTCTCACAATGGCTAGAATAGACTTCCACCAGTCCCTAAACATGCTTTTTCCACTTGCATGGGCAAGTTTTGCCAAGTGGCAGCCTTCTAATCCCATTTTCCAACATTATTCAACTTATTAAATTAATTTTTAAAATATTGATTCTAAAAATTAATTTAATCATTATTCTAGTACTTAGAAAATTAATTTCACCAACCAATAATTAAATTGGATAGGCCAATTTATCTTCCAAGTATCCCTAAGCAATTATTGATCCTTAGACAAACATTAATTAATTAATTAATTAATGTCAAGTCTCTAATGTTACCACTAACATTAATGGCCAATAAATTAGTCTAAGCCAAAATCTAACACCGAGTATCACCTAGTCCCTGTTAGGCATAGCTTATTACAACTTTCGCATTCGACACCCGCTACATCCTCAGGATCCTTGGTTTGTTACCATGAAATAACTACCATGTGTATCACATGTGATAAACAACCTTGTACATTTAATTAATAATTTAATAAAATGTTATCAACAAGATTAAAGAATCTCAAAATTTCACATCTCCAAGACAACTTGTCAACCAATTCTATGCAAACTGCTTGAATTGTACCCATGTTAATGGTGTTCTTTCTTGCATCAAAAGCATGGACACCACTACAATGCATTCCCCTTCAAAAAAGTGGCTACCTTTCAAATCTTCAAGGATTCACTGAAGTTTCTCCCTTAAATAGGTTGCAAAAAACTATTGAATGAAAGTCAAAGCTTTTAGCCTATCTTGTGCACCACTAGAAGACCCAAACTTCACAACTTTTCCACCCTCATCATAGTCTTTTATTACCACTTTGGATGTCAGATTGTCATACACTGGGTACTGCAAAAAGGGTGCATTTGCTGAATTTACATCAAAACTACCAACACCAAACAGAGCATTTGCATGACCAACAGTCATAGTATCCCGAAACGCCATTTCCGCAGCGCCGAAACGAACCGGCCATTTCGGTCCACGAGAATGGGAACGGAAGACCGCCGTTTCGAGATCTTGCGGCCTGTTTCGAAGTGGTTATCCAACGTCGGATCGCAATTCAATTCGTTCTCCTTCCCAACTCGCACGCGCAGCACACTCCAGCAGCTCTCGCCTCCTCCTTCTCGGACCTCCAGCTCCCACCTTGAGCTCCCACCTCCTCTTCCTCTTCCTCTTCCTCTTTCTCTTCCTCTAAGCTCTTCCTATTCTCCTCCTCCTCCTTCTCCTTCTCCTTCTCCTTCTCCTTCTCCTTCTCGAAGTGGTTATCCAACGCCGGATCACGATTCAATTCATTCTCCTTCCCGACTCGCGCGTGCGGCACACTCCAACAGCTATTGCCTCCTCCTTCTCGGACCTCCAACTCCCGCCTCAAGCTCCCGCCTCCTCTTCCTCTTCCTCTTTCTCTTCCTCTAAGCTCTTCTCCTTCTCCTTCTCCTTCTCCTTCTCCTTTCTTCTTCTTTCTTCTTCTCCCTCTCTTTTAATCCATTACCTAGGTCCTAAAGGCTAATCATATCATGGCACCGGACCCATATTGGAGGCAGGTCACTCCAATCAAGGGATACAAGGGCTCCGATGGATCAAAGAAGTGGCGGTGCAACTATTGTGGATTGGAGAAATCGGAGAGTGTAACGCGCATGAAAGACCACTTGGCATGCGTTCCCAACAAAGACATCAAGCCTTGCGCAAATGTGCCGGCAAAAGTAATAGTAAATCTCCATCTTTGGCACCGAAAGCGTATGGGTATTGAGCTAGAAGAGTATGAATCAACGCCACATCGGGCTAATGAAGCACAAGTGAGGCAAAGAAAGGCTAGTGGGCCTAGTGGCACTAGCCAAACTGGAGGTGCCAGTGGCCCATTAAAAAGAAGTGCATCCATATCCGTATCGGGTCCAAGTGCAAAAAGGATCCCATTGCCATTTTCTAGTGGTGGTTGACAAAAGGGCTCCTTGCATGGTGCAAGTGTCCATGCAAGACTTTAGGATAAGCAATTCTATAGGCAACTAGGGAACTCACACGCTTATTTATTCAGTGTACTATCCCTTTCAATGTGGCCACTACATATCAATGGAAAAAGACAATCAGAGCAGTAAGCCGAATAGGGTGTGAGTGGGAAGGCCCATCCGCAAATGCATTACGCACACAAGAGCTTTGAAAGGAGAAAGCATCCATAGAGGCTCAATTGGAGCCCTTGAAGGAGACATGAGTGAAATATGGATCCACAATATTATGCGATGGATGGTCAGATATGCGCCGAAGGAATGTTTACAATGTTTTGGTGTCTTCATGTAAAGGCACCATGATTAAGGCCATCAATGCCTCTGTTTCAGGTCTTACCATCACAGGAGCTTTCATTTGGAAGCACATGCGACAGGTCATCATGGACATAGGAGTCCAAAATGTGGTGCAGGTGGTGACAGATAATACAAGCAATTGTGTGTCTATGGGACGTATGCTTGAGGAGAAGTTTCCTAGCATAGTATGGACTCCATGCGCATCCCATTGCCTTGACTTGCTTATTGAAGATGTTGGGCAAATATCTTGGGTGGATAACATTTTCAAGACGACAACAAGCATGGTAAGATTTGTGAAGAAGAGGCTATCTGTCACACAAGCATGTTTCGAGCCAATAGCACACTTGAGCTATTGAAGCCCTCACCACTAGATTTGCTTATATGTTTATTGTATTGGAGAGGTTGATACAGGTCCGTCCAAATTTAATACGGACCATTGCATGCCAAGAATGGCTCACATGGAGTGAGAGAGAGTCTCCAAAGGCTCTTGCTCTTAGGCGCAATATTTTAAATGAGAGTTGGTGGGTTGAGGCAAAGGCATTGGTGAAAAGTCTCACTCCTATTTACACTGTATTGCGCATTATTGATATGGAGGGGAGGACTTTGGGGCTTCTATATGAGTATATGGATAAAATTGGCGAGGCCTTGCTTCGCAACAACTTTTTGTCCCAAGACAAGTAAGTTTTTGTTTAACTTTTATACATGTAATTATTTGGTATTGACGACTCCTTGATGATTGATCATTATTCTAACTTCTAAGTTTTTAACTTATTTTATCTATAGGGTTGATGAGATTCATGCAGTGTGAAATGCACGATGGAATTGATTCCATAAACCAACCCATGTTGTCGCACATATCTTGCATCCCCTTTGGCGTAGCGAGGAGCAGTACACTAGCGAGGAGTTAGAGAAGGGCTTCATGGAGTACATGAGGCGCCTCACAGGGGATGATATAGATATAATGAGAAGAGCACAAGATGATTTACTGGCATTCCGCAATCATTCTCTTCGTTTTGACCGACCAACAGCTAGGCTTCAAGAGACACAGCTTCAGCCTATCTCTTGGTGGGAGAAATATGGCAATTGTGCTCCTACTTTGTTATGTAACTAGTGACTTTTATCTTTTGAATCTTGATTATCTAATACACTATGCAACCTAGGTAACAAGTTCTGTAATCTATTGCCCACTCAAATGTTGATTTTGCAGCATGCATATTAACAATTGCCAATTACTTAACCTCGATCTCTTAAATTTAAATAGAAACGCATTGTCATTCGGGTCCTCTTGCAAGATTGTAATTCAGGGCCTGCTGAGAGGAATTGGAGCACATGGGTCCTCTTCCATACCAAAAAGAGAAACAAGCTCACAACTACCCAGCTGGAGCGTTTAGTGTTTTGCCATTGTAATCTCCAGCTTCTTGAGAGGACTGCTCTATCCCCTGAGCCTTCACAGGAAAATTGATAATGATTAGTATTATGTATAATTAACTTTTTAACCTTGAGTCCTTGACACTTGACATTGCTAATTTGCTTGGATCGTTCACCTTTACAGGTGAATGTTGACAAGATTGATATAGAGAAGGTGCGTGACATTCCGCAGATACCATAGGAGAAGCGAGATATCTACTCCATACTCTATGGGGAGCTATTGGCACCGATGCATGAGACTCGTGCACAGAGGAGGGTTAGAGTGAGGGCCACACGTGGTCGTGCATCACAGGCAGAGCCAAAGTCAAAGTCTGAGGATGAGGCTAAGGCTTCTTCATCAACTTCTCGATCAGAGTCCTCGGAGTCGAACGAGGAGATGGTGCACAAATCCTTAGAGTCCGGATGAGTCATGAGTCATGACTCGTGATATACATGAGTCAATTTAGCAATGCAGAGTCCAGACTTGAGTTGCCAGTTATTCATTGATATTGATACTTATAGTCTCACTGACCTTTGGAGTTTTGACAAATTATTCACATGACATAGTTACTATCATTGTATCTTGATCCCACTTATTATGCATCTTGATTCATGTTACATTGTTCTTAATGTCAGTCTTCGCTGCTCTTTAGATCATACATTATTCATGAGTCATAAATTCTAATTCATTTTGTTGCCTTAAGTTTTGAAAATTGAGCCTTAATTGTGTTAAGCTATCTTAAGTTTCAATCATTGGATCCTCAGTCTTAACTCCTCAATCTTCACTCGTGAGTCGTGACTCGTGACTCATGAAATGTGTAATGAGCCATGATTTCAATCATATGACATAAAGACTCAAAGTTTTGTATAAAATTTGGATACATGTTGTTGTTGTAGGCATTGATATATTTACATACCCACATATTACTGTATTTTTTTTAGTGTACAATTCGAAACACCGTTTTTCCGTTTTCAAAATTTGGACGAAACTTCGAAACTCTGAAACTCCGGTTTTTCTCGTTTCCATTTCCCCCGTTTCTGAAACTCCCCCGTACTATGCCAACAGTGCGCACTCATTCCTTTAGTCCCATATGCATTCAAGGGTGCAAATGCATCACCAAACATGCTACTTTATGCTGCAAGCATTAAGCCAATGCTGCCATACATAGAGTTTTGCACATTTCCAACCATACCCGTATACATTAGACCTTGCACGCCATACATTGGCTGCTACATACCATAAGGATTTGTGTTATACATTCCCGTATACAGTCCCTATCCAACCAAAGCACGAAAAATCGTGCTATAACTAAAGCATCCTGGCTAGTCCATCATAGCATGTATGCCCACCTATCCAAAATTCATTGGATTGGCATTTCTCTTTGGGAGCTTCAAGTGAAGGCTTTGGCATTACCTTCGGTGCATCTTGCTATTCCGAAGATGTAGAAGATGACTTCTACTTGCCCTTGCTGTCCTTCTTTTCAGAGCATTCAAAAATCAAATGCATTGAGAATCCTTTGCCAATTCAGCAAAGAGATTTGTTGCTATCCTCATCCGATTCTTCCTATTCACTTTGTTGGTCATCAGTCTCATTATGCCTTGAAGACCTTGTATCTTGCCCAACAACAACATTTTCAACTTGCTATCCATGATCTGAGCCTAAGAGGTATCATCACTGCTTGATTCCATCTCACTTCATGAAGACATCTTGTTGTAAATTCTCAATTGGGCACAAAAAACAGCACTAGCACAAAGCTCTTGCTTGCAATCAAGTGCCTTGGGCCAACCAAATCAAGGGATTGAGTGGTATCCCAATAGTGGAACCATGTAACCAACCTTCCTTCTCAAATAGGGTGGTAATTTCTAATCAAGCTCTTAATTACAGTAATCAATAAATAAACATAAACTAAAATACACACTTTACCTATATAATCTTGAACAGTAGACACCCTTTTGGCCCCAAAATTTGCACTCCTTTCAATATTTCTTTAACTTTATTGACTAATAGATTGGGTATAAGCTGCGATTTCACAATCTCCTTGGCTAATCCAAAAGCCCCTTGCTGTAGATCCAATCAGCAAACAAATTGGGCAAATTGCCCCTTGATTTTTACCCAGGACTTGCTCTAAAGGAAGCCCAACTAACCAAATGCTACCCCAAATTCACAATGGATGGGAAGGCATCTGAATTCCCTAACAATTCCACAATTTTCATGTGCTAAATTCAGTGTGCCTTCTACTAATGGCACATGTCCCAAGGTGCCTACTAAACCCTAATTTCTACAAAAATTTAGGGACTAAAGGTGGCTGAGGGAGTATCTAGGAGTGTGTCATTCTTGAACAGATTCTCAAAATGTAGCAACAATATGAAATCTATGTGAGGATGATGACAACTGACGATGGCAGCAATGGTATGGATGTCCAGCATTCCAAAGATATAGATGCGTCTCACGTAATGACTCTGAATAAAGGTTGGCGTAGATCTTCGAAACTGCAAAACAAAGGTGCTGGACTACAAGCAACAAGCTAGAATAGTTTGTTGCCGGCTGGACAGTATCCTGGATGATGAAGCACAACTATGTACGTGATCGATGGCTGAAGAATGCAGTTGCCTAGCTTCAAAAAGCCTCCAAATCATAGTTACCTCAAATGGGGAACGGGAACGGGAACGGGAACGGGGGGAACATCCAAGGTTGGGGGATGGGAACACGGGAATGGCACATATCTTAAGTGCCCCAAATATGCCCTGCATGACCCAAATTGCCCCAAAGAATATCCCTCTAATTACTCCAATACCCCTCAATGCTCTAAATTGACCCAAATGTCCCAAAATTGACTCGATTACCCCCCTAACTCCAAATTGCCCCAATTATCTCAATTTCCCTTCAAATTAGACAATATAAATGGATGATTACCTTGGAATTGAGGATAGGCTGAAATTTGATTGTGATTTGCAAGAGTTGATAATGTATCAAATTTGAACTTTGCATGGACTCTTGATTGGCTTGTGGGTTGTCTTGACACTTTGAATCTTCAACCCGCGAGAGAGAGAGAGAGAGAGAGAGAGAGAGAGAGATTAGTGTGTGCACATTAGGCAATGGAGATGCGTGAACATGTGGTAGGAGTGTGACACAAGCAAAAAGAAAAAACATCAATTTTTGGTCATAGGCCTAGAATGGCCATTCCAAACAAGGAATGGCAAGGGGAATGGCAAGGGGAATGGTAGGAACAGCCGGGAACAGCCTTGGGAATGGCAAGGAACGTTCCCTGGCCATTTCACCTCCTCGGAGGGTTTGGAACATGTTAGGCCGTTCCTACAAGCCGGAATGGCTGTTCCTTGTTTGTATGCTCCAAATCAGGTCTTGGCAGGCTGGAGCAGCTCTT
The DNA here is from genome assembly GCF_053477565.2 of Lygodium microphyllum. Lineage (NCBI taxonomy): Eukaryota > Viridiplantae > Streptophyta > Polypodiopsida > Schizaeales > Lygodiaceae > Lygodium > Lygodium microphyllum. The sequence continues at coordinate 76,023,998 of NC_141147.1, read as the reverse complement.
CGATGTGTGTGGCAGCAGTAGGCAGCACTCTGATAGGCTCCACAAACTGAGGTATTTGCAAAAGGGGTGCAGACACATTTGGGCATGTCGCATGAAGAGGACTGATGATAGCTAAGGACTGAATGAACATGAGATAGGGATGCACAAACACAAAACACCTTATCAGATTGGGGATGCATTGTCCTACTGTCAAAAATAATGCCTTCAATTTTTGGCATATTTTGCATTAATCGTGTCTTGGGGCTGTTTTAAGGAGACTAAATTAGGGATAAATGCACCATAATTATGTTGAAGTAAAACGTTAATATTAGTGGCTCAACACCCCCTGTCAGACCCAAAAAGAGTTGTGCCTGAGATGGAGTGCAAGTCATATCTCCACCCTCTTACCATAACCAAAAGGTACCAGCCCAAAGCAACTAGGGCATCAGTCCATATGCACGTCAGCTGCCCAAGAATACCTAGACTATAGAGGCAATGGATATCTTCTTCCAATTAGCCTTATTTGGAGGGTCACTTTATTTTGCATGGCTCTTAATGATAATAAGGGGGGGAATTTGAGCATCCTCCATAAACAAAATATGGGGTGGGCAATATATTTGAGCTAGAGCTGTTGTAACAATGTCACAGTATGATACCATAGGTCACTAAAAAGCAGCCACCTACGTGCATACCATCCACACTATAAGAGAGCATACCATAGGCCATCTCTAATGCTTGCATCTTGAGGAGCTCTCTCTTAATTAGGTCAAACAAAACATTATAATGTGGTCATGTGGACAAACCAGTCCTACATATATCCGGAAACAGAAAAGTAAACTTATTTACAATTTCAAAAAAAATTGCAAACAAATGAACCAAGCATTTGTAAATGAAAAAGAAAACTGAATCCACATGAACGAAACGGTCTACAGCTTGGAGCATATTTAATGAAGGCATCATTGAGAAGATAGATTCCTTCCTAAGAGTTTTAGACAAGGAAACTTATCATGCTACCTGCAATAAAAATGGCCACATGGTACAAGGAAACCTATCATGGTTACCTGCAATACAGATGACCACATGGTACGCATTTGTGAGTGTCAAACAGGAGGGCACGGCAGAGCACGCAGCTAAGAGGCCCAAGCTTGAAAGATCCTGAGTCGTATCCAAAGGGGCATTTCGGAGCAGGGCTGCCGGCGGCCTTCTCCTCCACTTTCTCTTGACCGCTGCAATCCTCCTGCTCGCGGCCTCCTCCTTCCTTCTTCTCCTCGTTCTCTTGTGCACCAGCGCTGTAATGGCCTGCTTTCTTGTCGCATCCCTCCTTGTCTGCGCCAGACGATGGACGCTCTCCGCCGACGGTCAGCCGAGCAAACGGGCAAACCAAGCTCATCCTGTCCTTCTCCTCTTTCTCTTGAGCAACGGCGCTGCAATCCTCCTGCTCCCGGCCTCCTCTTTCCTTCTTCTCCTCTTTCTCTTGTGCACCGGCGCTGCAATGGCCTGCTTTCTTGTCGCACCCCTCCTTGTCTGCGCCGGGAGATGGACGCTCTCCTTCGCTGACAGTCAGCCGAGCAAATGGGCAAACCAAACTCATACTGTCCGATGTAATGTCCAATCAAGAATCTCCCAAAGTTCAATGCGCTCTCTTCTTCTTCTTCTTCTTCTTCTTCTTCTTCTTCTTCTTCTCTCTCTCTCTCTCTCTCAATTCTGAATCGACCTTTGCATTCGTGCCAGAAGTCTAGCCGCAGGAAACCATCGTCAGCATCATCCACTTAATCCATCTACCGAGGACTTGTATGATAGATACATGGACTGCAACATTCATCGAACTCCAAGAGTATAGCCTCTTCATTGTCACCTTTTTTTTTACAATTTTTAAAACCTCTACACTATTGTGAAATGCTAGCGATTCAACTCTCTCTCCCTCCTCCCTGTTCCAACATTCCTTTATAGAAGGAATGCTTACAATACATCGAATCCCATCAGTTCAAGAAGTGTAGCATAACCGGGAACAACTCGACTAACTAGGCTCCTAAGTGAACCTCATGCTGACTCTGCCACAAGTTTGTTGCTAGCTGGTGATCCTACCACACTTCCCTCCCCACAAAGAAAGGTTTCTTTGGAGAAGTAAGGCTTCATTTGAACAAACATGGGATGTGGTCAAGGATTTGGTGCTATCTCTCTACAATAGATATTTATTTTCCCCGATGCAACAGAGAAGTGTGTATGGGCCAATCCATCTATGCACTCGTTACACACTCAACACGACACAGAAAGGTAACACGATATGTGAGATCAAGGTATACTCTTGTATTATTCAATCAAAGAAGCGGTACAACATAGGCACAACCCAGGACTACACCCTTGTGACACCACACATAAGAGGGTTCACCACTGGGTATAGGGAATCACACGTAGAGTAGAAACAAGGCAGGGCTTTGAGTCACTATTACTCCCTATATGTTTCCGATGATAACAACATGGTATAGCTACAAACATGTAGAGTGGAAACAAGGCAGGGCTTTGAGTCACTACTACTCCCTATATAGGTGTTTCCAGTGATAACAGCATGGTATAGCTACAAAGCCCTTAAGGGGGGGGGGGGGGGGGGGGGGGGGGGGGAGAAGCTTGTAAGCATGTATTACAAAGGGGAGGGTTTGATCCCAAGCATCTCCTTGATAGTTTTATTCAAGCGCTTGAAGTAAATACCTAGGTGACAACTAAGCATTGGGCTATCATCTACATGATTTCACTTTTAAACAGAGACCCTTGATCTGATAATAGTTGCTAGGGGCAGCCATGGTGGCATATGATGTTATGGAGAAGGGTTAACATGACTGTAGATGATTGTGAGTGTGGGAGAGCTTGAGCTTCACACCATCAAGTTAGATAGTCTGTCATGACGAGCACAAAATTGTTGCCCACTATAGCACTAGGAAATGGACCTGTGAGGTCCCAACCAATCATGTCAAAAGGTTCATGCACTTCAATCCATGAGAGGTAGCATGGTTTCTAATTGGGTGATTTAAGCTCTTGGCAAATGAGACACTATTGCAATTTCTAGGAGACTATTTGCTACATGTGAGTCCAATAATGTTAAAGGCGTAGATTGTGAGTAGATTGTTCAGTACCTTGTGAAAACCAAGGTGACTTAACAAGGGATGCTTGTGAAAATACTTCACATAGTGTTGCTATAGAATTTTAGGCACATAGAGCCATGGAGGGTGACCTACCTGTATGTAGTAGACCAGACCATCAATCAAAAGAAATTGTTTGTGAAACTTATGCGTAGTAAAGGATCTAAGATTATGGATGATGGCTTGAATCATTGGGTCATGTTGTTGCAAGGGACGAAGAGTGGTGAGACCAATGGGTTGGAGCATGTGGTGTTGTTGGGTATTCTAGGTTTGGGGTGTTCTAGGCAGACCATCAGCGATATAGTTGGTTGATCCTTTCTTTTATCTGATTGTGAACTGGTATTCTTAGAGCACCAAGACCCATCTAAGAAGCAGCCCTAGTGGGTGTGATTCTTGCAAAAGTGGATGATAATAGGTTGGTGATCTGTTTCAATAGTGGCAGTGGTTCCATGGAGATAAGGGTGGACTTTGGTAAAAGCCCAAACCACTCCTAGGAATTCCTTCTCCATCGTGAGGTAGTTAAGCTCCAGTTTTGTAAGGGCCTTGCTAGGGAAAGCTATTGGCTGTCATCATCCCTAGTCATCTTGCTTGAGCAAAGCATCATTTAAACCTGAATTAGAGGTATCCATCTGTACTAAAAAAGGATTTTTGAAAGTCTAGGTAAACTAGCATGGCAGATGGTTGGATAGCCTATTTCAATTGAACAAAGCTCTATTGGCGAATGGGACTCCAATTAAAATGATCTCCCTTCCTTAAAAGTTCTCTTAGAGGCAATGTGATCTGAGCAAGGTGAGGGACACATCTTAGAGAGAAGGTGGCCATGCCTAGAAAGCTTTGAAGGGTTTTAACATTGGTGGGACCACGTAGGAGGATATTGCCAAGACCTTGGCTAGGTCTACTTGTATCCCTTCAATTGATATCACATAGCCTAGAAATTGGAGCTTGGTGGAATCCCCTTTGCATTTGTGCAAATATAGGCAGAGATTAAACTTTTGAATTTGACTAAGGACTTCCTGTAGTACCACTGGATGCTTTGACCAAGTTTTAGAGTGCACTAGTATATCATCTAAACAAACAGCAACCGCCTTTTGTTGTATTAGATCATAAAAGATAGAATTAGCTATCCTTTTGAATGTGTTGTTGGAATTAGATAGGCCAAAGGGGGTCTTGGTGAACTAGTACAAGCCCTTAGTGATACAAAAGGATATCTTATGTGCATCTTTAGGGTTGAGCTGAATTTGCCAATACCCATATGCAAGATCCAAAGATGTGAAGTAGCATGACTAGCCTAATTGATCTAATAGGTCATCAAGACGAGGAAGTAGATAGGTGTCATGCTAGGTTACCTTATTGAAAGACCTGAAAAAAATGTAGAAGTGATATGAACCATCATCCTTTTTACCCAAATGAGGCTCGAATGTCGATTCGCTATGTGAAGGAATAATCACGCCTTGCTAAAGCATGTCTTCTACCACTCGATTTATATAATCCATCTCAGCTAGGGACCTTCTTCTCATAGGGGTCTTGACAGGGAATGCATTGCCTGTGTGTGGATGGAATGAGTGACAGGAAGATTTATTGTAGACAATGTGTTGGTTTTATGAAAAAGGGTAGAATAATTGTGCAAGAGGTTTCAAATGTCTTTTGTGTGTTGAATAGTATCTAATGCTACGTGTTGGGCTTGAACAAAGTTTTTGGTCCTCTCTATGAGAAGAGATAAAAGGGATGGGTAAAGTGTGTGGGAAACTAAGTGTTTGAGTGCCAAAATTAAGATGTGCTCGAGTTAACATGAACCAATCACACCCTAATGTTATGGAAATAGTTGACGAGGCAAGACATAAAATTTGTGTGTGAATTATATATTGATTGATGCAAAATGACAATATGACAAAATAATGGGACAAATATTGGGTCGGCTGGTTGTGTTTGAAGGTCTAAGAGCTAGACTAAAGATTCACTAATGGATGAAATAGTAATACCTGAGTCTAAAAGGGCTTCATGAGAACTAGACGCTATCTGAGTTGAAATTGAATAGATAAGGCGGCCAAAAGAAGTTGCAGCTTGAATGTGACGTGAATGGGTGTCTTCCAGCATCCATTCAGTTACATGTTTCCTGGGAGTTATGTGAGAGTGGCAGCATCACTGAGCTGCATTCGTACATTTGAATTTGATTGTAGGCATTATGAGCTCTCAATCTCCTACAATGCCTTCATACATGACCATAATTGCTGCAATAAAAGTAATTTGGTCTTCCTTGTGCATCCCAATTGAGCAAGCTCCTCCAAGATGCAAATTGTGCATTTTGAACATCGATCTCCATGGGGGTGGGATGGTCCTATTGGATTCACCTTGTAATGGTAGGCTACGAATGCATTGGAATTGCCTCAAGCCTGGCCACCACTGCTTTCAATCCCTTGTGCTATTTGGATTGCATCATGAAATGTAGTTGGACCCTAGTCCTTGACACGCTAAGCAATGTCGTGTTGTAACCTTGGTCGCCAAAGAATGTACAACTTTATATCCTCCGACATGGAGGGATCAACACCCAATAAAATTGATTTAATCTCACTACAAATTGTACAACTGGTTCATGTGATTGTTAGCGGAGAGTATTTAGCTATTGAAATACATATTGAGTGATGTTCTGGTGGGAAAAGTTTTGCACGAGTTGTTGATTCAAAAATGCCAAATTGCCTTAAACCTGAGGAGGTTGCTACGTGAACTAGGGTTGTGACTCCTTCGAGTAGTGTCTAGATTTCCAAAGCCTTGCATTGCTCGTCCCACTGATGGTATTCTACAACATTCTCCATGTAGTCAAGCCAAGTGAGTACATCCTCAGAGGGTAAGCTAAAGAAAGAGCAAGGGTAGATCTTGGGATCTGCGCACTGTCTCTGAGTGTTTGTAGAGGACAAATAGCTAATTAAGAATTGATGAGTATGATTGACCTGTTGTAAGATAGTAGACATAGCAACGAGCATGTGATCTAAGGGTGGCTGGGGCTCTAAGGGAAACTCAGGGTTTATGGAGGCATCTTCATACAAAGGGGAAATGAGAGCTTGGTGAGGGGAGGTGACATGGCTCATGCATGGAGAGTTCGCCATGGGTAGCTTTATGGAATCATGTAAGTGCAGGGGAAGGGGTTTTTCCCAAAACTACATAAGTGTATACAGGATTAGGGCCCCATTAATTTCCCCCTCCAATCATAAAAGCAAGGGGTAGTGAGGCATGGGAGGAAGAAGGTAAGGGAAATATAATTTATTTATTACATTTTTGAAATACTACATTTGTCGTATTCAAGATAATGCACTATCATGAAATACTACTTGTGAGATGTGATACGGCATTGCATGTAAAGTGCAATGTGCATTTCTTGTGTTAGAAATATTCTAATATTTTAAGCTTAATCAATATGAGAAACTAAATAGAATACAAAATCTTATATCTAAAGAAGGGGTTATGGGGATTTTCTTGGATTCTTTACTTGTAGGTGACATGTCTCCTTTACAAAGAGTAAACTCCCTAAGGGCTCATGATGGATGGCTAGTGGGCTGGAGGAGGTGAGCACGAGATGTAATTTTGCACTCTAATAAGTAATGGGGGCAAGAGAGTGCCCGACGTCTCCACCAATGTGAAATGCTCTGGATTCAGCTCCCTCTCCCTCATCCCTGTTCCACCATTCCTTTATAGAACAAATGCTTACAATACATGGCAAGATCTTACAAGAGGGACTGAATCCCCTTAGTTCAAGAAGTATAAATAACCAGTAATAGCTCAGCTAACTAGGCTCCTAAGTGAACCTCATGCTGACTCTAGCACATATGTGTTGCTAGCTAGCAATCCTACCACGCTATCTCTTATTTTTTGAAGTACAAGATACTATCTCTATTTTCTGATATATTGGAGTTGTCACCAAACCTAACAACATCCTACATGGTAGGCTTCCAAGACCCCCAATAAGAAAAAAGAATTGTCCAACTAAGAAAAGAAATCTCTCAAAAGCGAAATGTTTCATGAAGCAATCTCCCTCAAAAAGTAAGTTTTTTTAAAAATGCTCATTTAAATTTGAAAAAATGCAAGTGGCAAAAATAGGTACATTTAGTGGTGCTTCGTGGCAAAAATAGGTACATTTATTGACACTTCAATGATAGACAACTGACAAAAATGACAAAAAATGCTCTCTTTTTTGGGTCAAATAGTAAAAGAAGTGAGAAATATTTTTGAGTTGAATGGGAGAGAGTGTGCAAATCCATTAATGCAGCTACAAAGAATGTGGACATCCATCAATGAAGTCCATGCACAATCCAGCCTCACATCTCTCAGTAGCTTAAGAGGCTCACTTACATAAGAAACACATGTCCCCAAAAGTGTTTGAATTTGTTAGTTGCTCAATAGGTGAGCTTCCAATTTTGATATATTTCTTGCCCTCGCTTTCATTACAATGATAGCGATGATCTAATGTCATTGGCTTCTCTATAGGACAAGGTAAGAAGTGGCTGAGGCTATTGTGTGAGCAGGAGAAACACTCATTCAAGCACAACAATTTCATTGCAGATTGGAATTGCTTTCTTTCATGGTCTTGCATGCATCAATACATTTTTTAGAATGTGCTTTGTCTAGTATAGGTGTACCTACATCCCCAATATCAATTAACAAGCATCATATGTACAAGAAAAGCATGGTTAATGCCTACAAAAAGGGGTCAAAAGTCCATCAAAAGTGCATTGGATTCAAGTACATGTAGCACTAGATTCAACTTTGAGAAACTAAACAAGATATCTGAATGAAACTAATGAATGTCATAAGCCTACGAATGTTAAAAATTTTAACAAACATATGAATTGATGCATTATTACAAACATGATTTGCAAATCTTTCATTGATATATCAAAATTTGTGCACTATTCAATATAGGAGGGAGAGGTTGTAGTGTTGATCTCCGTGGCTATAGTGGCAATCTCACGCCATATTAGACATGCAATCTTTCAGGGCATGAACCTCTTGTCACCTTTAGGGCATGGTCTACATCTGAACATAAGGCACAATTCTAGGAGCAACATACATAGCAAACAAGAGCACCGCGATGACCTTTATTGCTAAGCCAAAGTCAAATATGCCATTCTTCACCAACACAGAGCAATACCAAAGCACAAGAGTATAGTTATAGAACAAACACATCTGTGACTAAAGCAAAATTAATCCCTTGCAGTAAGCTATGTTTCTCCAGCTCACAAAGGGCCCATGGAGCTTAAGCACCATCGATTCCCCACTTCCACACAAACCTCAAGCTATCACCTCTTGATTATCCCCCTATGTGTGTGTGTGTGTGTGCGTGCACGCACGCGCGCACACGTGTGTGCACACATACACACATATGTATATAGACAAACATACACCATAGCCCTTTTATTGTTGCTGCAGGCTCTAAGCCACCTGACCCCACAACTTCACCCTAGCTCCAACACCACCCTCTACCACATAGCCCTCCCTTAGGCAAGGTCGCCAACATCATTGTGAGCTCACTACATAGAATAGGGCGAGAGCTAAGGCCATTAGCAATCATTGTGAACTTGCTACACGAGAGAGAGAGAGAGAGAGAGAGAGAGAGAGAGAGAGAGAGAGAGAGAGAGAGAGAGAGAGAGAGAGAGAGAGAGAGAGAGAGAGACCTCATGGGCTCATATTTGTAGTGCAACAATGCTAGCAAGATAATATTTTCCCCAAGGTAGAGGAAGACATGGCAATTAAGTTGCATGAGCTTCACAAGCTCATTCTTGATCTCTCCCTCAACCAATAGCAAGGGAGAGAGAGAGAGAGAGAGAGAGAGAGAGAGAGAGAGAGAGAGAGAGAGTGTGTGTGTGTGTGTGTGTGTGTGTGTGTGAGTGTGTGTGTGTGTGTGGAAGACTGTATGTGACCACATGGCAAAGGATACACACTCACTTAGTTCACACACACACACACACACTCTCTCTCTCTCTCTCTCTCTCTCTCCCCCTTGTTGGTGGTTGGGGGACAGATAAAATATGATATTGTGAGCTCAAACATCTTGATTGCCATGTCTTCCTCTATTTCCTTGGGGCAAATATTCTCCTATCTACATTGTTGCAATGTAGAGATGAGTCCATAAGGTGCTTCTCTCTCTCTCTCTCTCTCTCTCTCTCTCTCTCTCTCTCTACACGCACGCACACACACACACACACACGTGTACTCCCCCTTTTGTGCAACAAGCTTGCAATGATGCTAGTGACCTTACTTAGATCTCACCACCCTTTCTATATGTAGCAAGCTCACAATGATGCTAGCAATCTTACCTAAGGGAGGACTATGTGGTAGAGGGTGGTGTTGAAGCTATGAGGTGAATCGTGGCTCTAACCCTACAACACCCAAAGGCCTAGGGCATCTCTCTCTCTCTCTCTCTCTCTCTCTCTCTCTCTCTCTCTCTCTCTCTCTCTCTCTCTCTCTCTCTCTCTCTCACACACATCAGATTGATAGGGATATCGAATAGGTGATAGCCTAAGGTTTGTGTGAAGGTGTGAAGCCAATGTTGCTTGAGCTCTAAAGGCCCTTATAAGCTTCATGAGTTGGAGAAATGTAGATCGCTACGAGATATTATTTTTGGTTTTGTCTTTGGCTTATCTTATAAATGTTTTTGTTTTGTAGATATGCGCTTGTGCTTTGTTATCCTACTGTGTTGGTGAAGAATGGCACTTTTGACTTCAGATCTATCATAAAGGTCATCATGGTGCTTTGATTATTGCATGTGCCACTCCCTAGCATCTTGCCTCCCATTGAGATGCAAACCATGCCCTAAAGGCAATGCAAGCTCCATGCCTTGAAGATTGCATGTCTAATATGGCTTGAGATTGCCACTGCAACTAGAGAGTCAACACTGCAACCTCTCCCTCGTATTTATAATAGTGCATATATCCTAATATATCAATGAAATGTCTACAACATCATAATGATGCATCAATTCATATACATGTGAAATTTTCTAGCATTCATAGGCTTGAGATATTTGTTAGTTTTTTTAAAGATATATTGTTTAGTTTCTCAAAGTTGAATCTAGTGCTACATCTACATGAATCTAATGCACTTTTGATGGACTTGGGTTCCCTTTTCCTAGGGTTTGTTGGCCATGCTTTTCTTATACATACAATGCTCAACAAATTGATATTGGAGATATAAGTGCACCATACTGGACAAAGCACCTTCTAAAAAATGTGCCCCTGATCCTCATGGTGCATGGAAAACAATCGATGCATGCAAGACACTCTCTAAGTATCATTTTATTTTGATGCATGTAAGACAACGAAAGAAAGCCCTAACATATAAAGAAACTATTGTGCCTAAATGAGTATTTCTCCTGCTCACACAATAGCCTTGGCCACTACTTACCATGTCTTCCACATAAGCCAATGCCATCATATCATCATCATTAGCTACTCGTGCTTCACATGCACAGAGAGAGAGAGAGAGAGAGAGAGAGAGAGAGAGAGAGAGAGAGAGAGAGAGAGAGAGAGAGAGAGAGATGGCAACCACCCACTTTTTGCCTTTACAGGCACACATGGAGAGAGAGAGAGACACACACACACACCTCACAAACTCATCTCTGCACTACAATGCAAGCAATAAAGTATTTTCCCCAAGCCAACAGAGGAAGACATGGTGGTCAAGTTAATTGAGCTTCACGGGCTCACACACACACACACACACACACACACACACACACACACACACACACACACACACACACACACACACACACACACACACACACACACACACACACACACACACACACACACACACACACACACACACACACACACACACACACACACACACACACACACACACACACACACACGCACTCTCTCTCTCTCTCTCTCTCTCTCTCTCTCTCTCTCTCTCTCTCTCTCTCTCTCTCTCTCTCTCTCTCTCTCTCTCTCTCTCCCCCCCCTACCAGTAGTTGGGGAGAGATCAAAGATGAGTCTATGAAGCAGGTTGTTTGCCATGTTTTCCTTTGTTGGTTAGGGCAAATATTCTCATGCTTGCATTGTTACAGTGTAAAGATGAGCCCAATGGAGGGGTATAAGGCTATTTCTACTCCTATGGATCGAAATTGGAAGGCTATGGCCTCCCCTCATTTGCTTCCTAGGGGATCTCTCCCTTCCTCATGCATGTATTTGCAAAGGCAAATACATCCTTCCCACAAGCCTCTCAGATGGCTCCATGCACTCAATTGGGATGCCATCGCTACCTAGGGATTTCCCATTAAGAAGTCTCCTCCAATCTCCAAAGCATGCTTGATTGAGAGGACCAAGTTCGAGATGGCATCCTAAATTCTCTTGCCATGCACAAATCCATATTGGGCCTTATGAAGTACTTTTCCCAATATAAACTTCACCCTTAGGGCTAGGGCTTTACCCATTATCTTATAAATGACTTTGAGGATGGATAAAGGCCTCCACTACCTAGGTTTGTCTCTCATAAGTGATTTAAGCAATAGTTTAATCCTCCCCTCATTTGCTTCCTAGGGGATCTCTCCCTTCCTCATGCATGTATTTGCAAAGGCACATACAAATGGCTCCACAATAAACCCTGAATTCTAAGGTCCTCAACAATGGGTCAACTACAATAGCAAGTAAGAGAGGAGCGAAGGGACAACGTGTTTTGACTAATCTCTACAAAGTGAGTGCTTTTGATATGAATCCATTTACCCCTACTTTGGTCATTACATTAGAAAATAACGTCCAAACCTTCTTATGAAAATGACTATCAAAACCCATTTTTTCCATAAGATTGAGGAGAAAATCCCAATGCACCCTATCATATGCTTTATTGTTGATCCATAAGAAGTTTCTTTATCTAAATCCACATTTATTTAAATCTATTTCTTTGAGATTTTATGATGGCTTAGCAAGTATGAAGTGAGCTTGCTTTGAGAAGTAGTCCACCATGACAAAAATGATGGTGTAACCATGGAATTCGGGAAGCTCCACAATAAAATCCATGCTCATGACATCCCATGGCTGGCTAGGTACTGGCATTGGTTGAAGTGATCTTATTGGCTTGGAGCGTAGTGCCTTCACAAGTTGGCAAGTAGGGCACGTCTTGATATAGTCTATGACTTCTTCCTTCATGTTTGGCCAAAAGAACTACTTTCTGAGTGCTTCAAGTGTCTTGTTTTGTCCCTTATGCCCACCTAATTGCCCATTCTGCACTTCATGTAATATGGCTTTCTTTAGTTCCACACTGTTGGGAATGTACAATCTCTTGCCTAAAACGGAATTCCCCCACCATGACAAAGATGATGGTGTAACCATGGAATTATGGGATCTCCACAATAAAATCCATGCTAATGACATCCCATGACTAGCATTGATTGAAGTAATGTTGGCTTGGAGTGTGGTGCCTTCACAAGTTGGCAAGTAGGGCACATCTTGATATAGTTTATGACTTCTTCCTTCATGTTTGGCCAAAAAATTTGCTTTATGAGTGCTTCAGGTGTCTTGTTTTGTCCCTTATTCTCACCTTATTTCCCATTATGCACTTCATGTAATATGGCTTTCTTTAGTTCCACACTGTTGGGAATGTACAATCTCTTGCCTACAAACAAAATTCCCTCCTCTAGGATATACATGCCATGCCGTGTCTTGTCAACTTTCACCTCTTCTATAATCTTGTGCATGTCTTGGTCATGTTCTAAAGCCTCCTTCTCTAACTCGAGGAAGTTGATACTGACCAAACTAATGGCTTTCAAATTGGCTTTGTGACTTAGAGCATCTACTATCTTGTTGGTGGAACCTAGTTTGTGTTTGATCTCCAATTCAAACTCTACTAGAAAGTCAAGCCATCGGGCTTGTTTGGTGAACAACTTTTGTTGGGACTAGAAGTATTTGAGGGATATGTTGTCTGTGAAGACCACTGTGTGTTTGTCGTCTTGGGTATAATGCTTCCATTTTCTAAGGCAATGAATCACTACTAGGATCTCCTTCTCATGTGTGCTCCATCTGATTTTGGCATATTTGTGAACTTCTTAGATTCATAAGCGATGGGGTGGCCATCTTGCACTAGCACGCCCCCAATGCCATAATTTAATGCATCTATGGAGATCTTGAGGGGTTTTGTGAAGCTAGGTGCTTTGAGGATATAGGTTTGACTCATACATTGCTTCATCAACTCAAAAGCAGCCTGCTGCTCGCTTTCCCATGTGAAATTGCTATCTCCTTTTGTGAGGTGGGATAATGATGCAGTAACTAGGCTATAATCCTTGAATATTCTTCTACAAAACATTGTGAAGCATAGGAATTCTCGAACTCCCCTCACAGTCTCTAACACAAGCCAATTCTTAACTGCTTCTACTCTCTTGATGTTGGGGGTAAAGGTGTCTCCGCCTAGCCACCCATGTATTACTGCACTGACAGTACCCATGCCTCCACACTGCATGTGGCAGGCACCCATCACTACCACTTCATTCTTTATTCTTTCATTGATATTTGAATAAAGGGAAGGCCGGTTACACATTGTGACTGTTGGAGTTCCCACATTGTGTGTGTATGTCTCTCTCTCTCTTGCTCTTGCTCCTTCCACCATAGCTCTTGCTCCCTCTCATGCTTCTACTTCAGGGGCTCACCTCCCTTCAATTGGTATCAAAACCTTCTTCTTCTTCTTTGCGAGCTCAAGCTTGGTCCGGCACACATCCAACATTCATTCGAATACCTACATCTTGTCTTCACTCTTGGCAGCCATAGTCGCACCTTCAAGCTTCTCGTCGGTCTCATCCTTCTTCAGGCTCGCATTGGGGCTTCTTGGGCACCCTCAAGACATTCATTTGAAGCTATGGAGCTCTCTTTTGTTGCTTTACTTTAGTTCACAAGGTATGAACAATAGGGCAGCCATGCCTCTTTACTTCTTGTGAAGTATACACCTTCCCGTTGCATTTACCCTTCAAGAGAGTTGCAGCTCCCCAGCCCCTCCAGGAATGAAGGCTCCATCACTGTGGTTGCTCACATGCCACATTTCAGCTTTTCTTCGGTCCAAAGGAGCTCTCCCAGGCCTTGGGCACTTGAAACGGGTTTACCTAATGCATACACACCTTATTAGAGCTTGGCATTGAAGGCTTTGATACCAATTAAAGGGAGGTGAGCCCTGAAGTGGAAGCAGGAGCAGGAGCAAGAGCTATGGTGAAAGGAGCAAGAGGCTAAAATACCTACAGATAGATAATAGGGGTGAGTATGTCTCACATGTTTTTGAGCATTTTTGTGATGAGCAAGGTATTAAGCGTCAGTTGATCGCCCCTTACACCCCTCCCCAGAATGGTATAGCTAAGTGCATGAATAGGACTATCTAGGAGAGGATCGGTAGCACCAGGCTAGCTTACCGCAGCATTTTTGGGCTGGGGCAGTTACTAGTGCATTACATATCATTAATAAGTCACCTTGTAGTGGTAGGTTGCAAAGGAGGTATGAACAGGAAAGCCTCCCTTATATACTCATTTGCTTGTCTTTGGATGTGAGGCCTTCTACCATGTACCTAAGGACAAACACAATAAGTTGGATCCTAAAAATATGAGGTCTTTGGATGTGAGGCCTTCTACCTTGTGCCCAAGGACAAACACAATAAGATGGATAACTAAAAGTGTAAAATGCATTTTCCTTGGCTATGGAGATGCAAGTGAGATGGAATATCATCTTTGGGATCCGTAGGCATGGAAAGTGATCCATAGCCATGATGTTATGTTCCATGAGGACAAAATGCATATGCAACCTAAGAAAGTTTTTGAGATACACAGGGTTATCTTTCAAGAAGAGCCCCCTACTCCCACACAGCCAGCTAGACAACCTGCACCAGCAGGGCCGATGCTCATGGCCAGGATGTTAGACAAGATGTTGGATAGGCAACACAGCCTGCATTGAGACATTCTACTAGAGATAAAAGACCTCCTAACCGTTATGAGCCCTCCATAAATTATTTTGGTTACAGATGTAGAAGAGCCTCTCACCTATGATGAGGCTATACTTAGGGGTGATAGTCACTCTTGGGAGAGGGCTATACAGTTTGAGATTTACTCGTTGCATAAGAATCATACATGGGATTTGGTTTCCTTGCCTATAGTGGCAAGAGGGCTTTGCCCTGCTAGTGGGTGCACAAGTTGAAAAGTACCCCTGGACACCCCAGGCCGGCATACAAGGCCAAATTGGTAGCAAAGGGTTTTAAGCAGGAGCATGGTGTTGACTTTGATGAGGTCTTCTCTCCTGTGGTTAAGATGATTGCCCTACTCTTAATCTTGGCTTTAGTTGCATAGCTTGACTTGGACTTGTATCAATTGGATATCAAGACGGATTTCTTACATAGAGACTTGCATGTTGAGATATACATGGAACAACCTAAAGGCTTTGCAAAGCCTGGCAGGGAACACCTAGTGTGTAGATTGAGGAAGTCTTTATGGCTTGAAGTGTTGGGAGTAAAGGTGCCTCTACCTAGCCACCCATATATTACTACACTGACAATACCGGCCATTGCACATTGCAGGTGGCAGACGCCCGTCAACGTCACTTTACTCATTATTCTTTTAGTGACAGTTTGAATAAAGGAAGGCCCGGTCACACATTGTGACTGTTCGAGTTTCCATTTGGTCTCTCTCTCTCTCTTTCTTACTCTTGATCTCCTGCCATAGCTCTTCCAAGCAAGCTTCGATCCTTCTCACCTTTCTACTAGTATCAGAGCATGGTTGCTTGAGCATTCCGACTTGGTTCGTGACTCCTTCAGCTTCCTATTGATTACCTACACTCATTGGGTCTCCTTCTTGGCAACCATAGCCGACTCTCCCGAGCTCCCGTCACTCCCTGGCTTCCCAAGCACCTACCCGACCCATTTGGGCACCCTCAAGGCATTCCTTCAAAGGTATTAGAGCTCTCTTTTGTTATTTTACTTCAATCCACAGGTTTTGTGAAGCAAGGCAGCCATGTCCTCTTGCTTCTTGTGATGCCTACTCTCTATCGATGACTTTGCCCTTCAAGAGGGAGCTGTTGGGGGTCCTTGACTACTCCCCCAACCTTGTCTTAACCTTGTCTAGCCCTTCCACAGGTCCCAAATCAGTTTGGGCTAGCTTGAAGACGTGCAAAAAAATCAATTTTTACTTCATCCCTCCCTTGGCACTCATTGGCAACTTGAAAATGTGCAAAATAATCGTTTTTTACTTCAACTCTCTCTTGGCACTCATTGGCAACTTGAAAATACTTCATTTGGCACTTGGGAACACCCCGCTTGATGCTCGACATTAGTGGTTATCATTGGCATTGATTTGTGGACTGGTTTACCTCAGTCCATGACTGTTTTCCACAGTCCACAGGTAGCCACAAACAGTGCTACATCAGCACTTTATGTTTATGCTTGGTTGGCATTGACATTGGTTGCTCAGGGGGTCCTGAATGCTCCCCGAATACTAAGGGAATGTATGTTTATGATATGAGATGATTTTGGGGCTAATTTGCTCAACCATTGACTATTTTACATAGTCCACAGGCAGCTCAAAGCAGGACAGCCCCCTGTCATTACATTTTATGCTGATGCTACATGGTCATTTGATGCCTAATTATGCCCAGTTGGTGCCTATACATATGGAGAAGTATGCCTATGGTTTTGAGCTTGGATTGAACCACTGTTTGCTCAGTTTGGGACATTTATTTGCTGCTGGAATATTTAAGGCTGAAACTCTTTTGCTTATGTTTGGATACGCCTATTGCATTCGGGCTCTGTCTTGGATGTATACATTGATGTAGTGACTCTCGAGGATTGACATAGAGCTTGGATTTTCTCTCGAATCATTGGTTGAGCTTGAGCTCGCTTTGCATAGCATTGGGATCTTCATCTCTGATGTATTTATGGCATGTACTTTGCTTATGTCTAACCGGTCTTGACATGCTTGGCCTATGCCACTACTACATGTCTGTTACATCGTTTGGAGTTGGATGCTACTGAGCCTTTCTTTGGCTTGACATTTGATTTGTCCAAAGCTTACTTTGGCTATTTCTCAGCTTGTCAGAGTTACAGTTTGGATGTACTTGATGTCTATGGATGCTATGTACGGATGCTACATGGCTTATATGCTCATGAGATCTTATTGATGCTTGATCTTGGATAATCTAGCACTAGTGCTATCATATGCCCTTATTGAGCTTCTTTGCTTGATATTTACGGCTTTTGTGCCAATGGGAGCGTCTTAATACACTTGACAAAAATTGAGCAGGCAATTTATGCTACTTGAGCATTCAGATACTTGAGACTGGGATCTTCACTTGGATGTTGCATGGTTGATATGTGGTAGTCCTCACAGATATACTTGGGTTGATTTGGGATTTGCACTCCCTGAGCATACATCTCTTTGTGTTAGGTCTTGCTAGTGTTATGTACACTTTTCCCTATTACACAGGGGGTATGCCGGCTTACTGACACATTCATTTGACATGCTTGGGTGTTTGCTCGATGCCTGTATGACTATCACATGCTGATTTATGCCGCTTGATGCTAGTTATACTTTGATAGTCAACGGTTAATTTGGTGCATTCATTTTGCCTACACTTTGCTCTCATTGTACCTGGTTGTAATTTATTACAGCAAGCAGTTATGCATAGAATGACGTGGAACTTTCATGCTAAATCATCCTGATTTTATGTACTTTTGATAGTACTTGGTGGCAGCATCATTAGCTATCAGTTCGTGGTCATTTTGCGTTGGTTTTGGTAGTATTTTGGCTATTTACAACAGAAAACAACAAGCAATTTTGAACTGTCTGCATCATTTTGGATTATAGTATGGCATCTTCTTCCACTAACAGTGCTATCTTCAATATCACTAAGCTTGATGATACGAATTATGCCTATTGGAAGAGCCAAGTTTAGCAGGTATTGGTGTAAAAATCTCAGATCAAGCCACTAAGGATGCATGGCGAGCAGCCTGAAACTATGACTGATGACGAATGGGATGAGCTTGATGAGTTATGCAAGTCCACCCTCATCTTGTCTCTCACTGAACAGATGCATTACAATGTGGTTGAGGAAGCACAGAGTGCTTGGCAGCTTTGTGACGAGAAAAGCCCAACAAGTCAGATGTATTGGCTAAAGCAGCTTATGGACCTACGCATGGAGAATATGACAGTGTCTGCTCATTTGAGCCAGTTCCATGCTACTCTCAAGAACTTGACTTCACAGGGTATTACCTTTAATGATGAGGTTACTCTATTGTTTTTGCTTAGGACTCTAAGTGAGTCATGGGATGTATTCCACATTGCCTTATGTGCTCCTGCTACTATTTTGAATTGAGAGTGCTCTTCTGCAGCAGGAAGAGATCAACCATAAGAACTTGGATGCCTCTCGTGTGGGTCGCATGCTTTGACTGTTAGAGGCAGAGATAGCAATGGCGAGAATGACCATGGGAATGGCCATGGCAGAGACTCACAAAAGTCTAGGTTTAAGCTGCGTGATAAGTTGCGCAGTAAGTCTCATGGGAGAAATGCTAATGTGACATATCATCATTGTGGGAAAAAGGATCATATGCATCCACAGTGTCATGAGTTGCGCAATGAGAAGCGCAAAGAGAAGGGAAAAGAAAAAGTACAGGAAAAGTCCTCTGATTGCAGCATTATGCCTGTGAAATCTAGTGTGAAAATCGAGGAGATAAATGTCATGCAAGACTGATGACTCCGATGGGGAGTACATACTTGCAGTTAGTTCTTGTGATATTATGCCATTGACGATGTTCACTCTGTGTATGTGCAGTGCTGGCTTTTGGATTTTGGTGCTTCATTTCATGTTACACCATGCCATGAGCGGTTCCATTCCTACCGCACTATCTCTGGTTCAATTTTCTTGGGTGATGACATGTCACTTGCTATTGTTGGCATTGGGGATGTACGGATGCAGTTCTCTACTGGTAGTACTTTTGTGTTACAAGATATACATCGTGTACATGCGCTTACACACAGTCTTATGTCTGCAGGGTAGCTTGATGATGTTGGATTTCATGTTTCATTTGGGACTTCCGCCTAGAAGATCACCCGTGGTAGACTTGTGCTTGCTAGAGGTGCCAAGACTGGCAGCCTCTATCCTCTTGTAGTTGATGGGTCCTCTATTGACCATATTTTGTCAGTCAATTCCATCCCACATGTATCTCTTTGGCATGCCCATTTGGGCCATATGTCTTGGAAGGGAATGAAAATGCTTTTTGGTTTGTAGTACTTACCGCCCCTTGACTATGTATGCTTTGATTTATGTGAGCATTGTCTTTATGGCAGACAGACTAGGAATACGAATAAGAAGTCTAGTAGGACACGAATGAGTGAGCCCCTGGCATCGGTACATTCGGATGTTTGTGGGCCCATGCCCTATCAGTCTATGGGTGGTGTAAAGTATTTTCTGACATTCATTGACGATTTTTCACGTAAAGTCTGGGCTTAGCCCATTAAGCTTAAGTCAAATGTCTTGGATGTGTATGGCTTGCATTGGTTGAGAACCAGACTAGGCATAGGCTGAAATGCCTTAGGACTGACAATGGGGGAGAATATGTGTCACGTGCCTTTGAGCAACTATGTGACGAGAGGGGTATTAAGCGTCAATTGACTGCCCCCTATACCCCACCCCAAAATGGTTTGGCTGAGCGGGTGAATAGAACCATCCAGGAGTGTGTATGCAGCATGCTTAGCCATGTAGGCCTACCACATAGCTTTTGGGCTGAGAAAGTCAATACAACTATATATGTCATAAATAGATCACCTTCCAGTGGTTTGGATTTCCAGGTTGCAAAGGAGGTATGGACTGGGAAACCTTCGTCTTATGTGCATCTCCGTGTCTTTGGATGTGAGGCATTCTACCATGTGCCCAAAGACAAGCCTACTAAGCTGAACCCTAAGAGTGTTAAATGCATTTTCCTTAGCTATGGAGATGCAGGCAAAATGGGTTACCGCCTCTAGGATCCGCAAGCACAGAAAGTCATCCGCAGCCATGATGTAGTCTTCCATGAAGACAAGATGCATAGGCAGCCTGAGAAGGTGGTAGAGATATGCAAGGTTATATTCCAAGAGGAGCCACGTGCTCCTACACAGCCAGCTGGATAGCCTGCAGTAGCAGTTGGTATGCATGGCCAGGGTGTTGGACAGGATGCTAGACATGCAGCAAAGCCTGCAGTGAAACGGTCTACTAGAGCTAGGCGTCCACCTGATAGATTTGAGCCCTTGATGCATTATGTATTGGTTACAAATGCAGGAGAGCCTCTCACCTATGATGAGGCTATGTACATGGGTGACAATTACTCCTGGGAGAGGGCTATGCAGTCTGAGATGGACTCCTTGCATAAGAATATGACTTGGAATTTGGTTGCATTGCCTAATGGCAAGAAGGCTTTGCCATGCAAATGGGTGTACAAGCTGAAAAGTACCCTTAGGTACCCCAAGCCGGCTCATAAGGCAATACTTGTTGCTAAGGGTTTTAAGTAGGAGCATGGGGTTGATTTGATGAAGTATTTTCTCCTGTGGTCAAGATGACCACCCTACGCTTGGTTTTAGCCTTAGTTGCACAGCTTGACTTGGACATGTATCAGATGGATGTCAAGACTACATTCTTGCATGGGGATTTGCATGATGAGATTTACATGGAGCAGCCCAAGGGCTTTGCAGAACCTGGCAAGGAGCACCTAGTATGCAAGTTGAAGAAAAGTCTTTATGGCTTGAAGCAGGTACCTAAGGAGTGGTATCACAAGTCTTAATGGCTTGAAGCAGGTACCTAGGGAGTGGTATCATAAGTTTGATGCCTTTATGCAATCACAGGGCTACAGTACGAGCGCTATGGATCCGTGTCTTTACACTAAGACAGCCCGTGATGGCTCATTACTTATTTTGGTATTTTATGTGGATGATATGATGATAGCAGGGAAAGCTCATGATGAGCTGGATGCTCTTAAATCTCGGCTCAAAAAGAGCTTTGAGACGAAGGATTTGGAACAGGCCTCTCACATTCTTGGTATGTGCATTAAGCATGACAAACATCACGACCTACTCTATCTCTCACAGAGTATTGGATATTGGCTGTCCATTACCTTCTTATGTGAAGGTTTCATAGGCCGATTGTCCACAAAAAAATGAGCAGAGGGCCAAGATGGCCAAGATACCTTATACATCAGTTGTGGGCAGTTTGATGTATGCCATGATAGCCACTTGTCCAAATATTTCCTTTGCAGTTGAGGTTGTGGCACGTTATATGGCTATACTTTGCAAGAAACATTGGGATAACATAAAGGGTATCATGAGATATGTGAAAGGCATAGCAGATATGTGTATTCGCTACAGCAGCCAGGATATTGAAGTTGTGGGATACGGGGTCGTTGCGACAGGGGTCAACGTGATGGGGGTCAACACGACATGGATCGTCTCGATACAATTTCTTTGGGGGGGCATTAGATCTCCTCTCCTGCTTTCGTAAGCACTCCTTCACTCCAAGCAACAATTGTTCTGATACCAAGTGTGATGCACCTGCACTCATTCACTCGCTCAACATGGCACAGAAAGGTAACATAATATGTGAGAACAAGGTATACTCTTGTATTATTCAATGAAAGAAACGGTACAACATAGGCACATCCCAAGACTACACCCTCGTGACACACATATGAGGGTTCACCATTGGGTATAGGGAATCACACATAGAGTGGAAACCAAGCAGGGCTCAAAGTCACTACTACTCCCTATGTAGGTGTTTATGGTAACAACGCCATGGTATAGCTACAAAGCCCTTACAGGGGGGTGGGTGTGCACGGAGATGATTAAAGGATCCCGAGGTGGTAATCTTGCAAGTGAGTTGGATCAGAGAATGCACGCCCTATCCAATATGGCCGCACACCAAGGGTCATGTCAATGGTGATTATGCCAAGTGAATCTCCTTGTTTCCTCCTTTTCAATCACGTATGCAACATCCATCATATCATGTTGGCGGTAGAGTTCTTCCCACCTCTCTTTTTCTACCTTAGTAATCATGAAACTAGTGTGGGATCTATCCATTTGTGACACAGTCATGTTCGAGTCGCCAATAAGGGTTGTAGATTCAGCCCGTAACTCTGTTTTTAGTTCCTTCCATAATCCAACTCTCTTCTCTGAAACTATGGGTGCACAGATCAAACACACGTATAGCTGAACCCTTCCAAAGCTTAAAGTTGCTGCCACCCCCAAGCCCTCCTTCTCCAACCATTTGAACTTGGGGCTCACATGTGCCTTGATCACAAGGGTCAATCCCTCTTTCCCTCTCCCACAAGAAGTAATGAACACCGTGTAGTTAGCAAGGTGTTTCCCCTTTATATCTCCCTCTTCAATCTTCATTAGGATGCTTTCTTCTCGACCCTAAGCAGACCAATTGAAGCCCTCGAGATGTACATAATCTTGCCAAGTGCCTCAGAGAGCGGCCTAATCTCATCATCCAACCAGTTTGGAAGCCTTGGGTAGGTGACCCAAACCGGAGACTCGTATTGAAGAAAATCCTCTGGGCTAAAGTGTGGCGACCATGGCAATGCATACACCAGGTTCTCTCTGAATCCTACTGTTGAAGCCAGAATGCAATCTCCTTCCTGCTGCGGGAACCAGCGGGGAAGTTCCCCCTCAGAGGGAATACAACCCATGAAATACATAAATAAGCCGCATATCTGAACGTATGCATACCTTCCCTTAATCTGCTAAATGTAGAAGGCCACCGGCGCTTTGAAAACCTTGGCCTCACTCTCAGCTACTGCCTTTCTCCTCCTCACCGAAGCCCTTAATGTTGCCGCAGACCCATTTCTCGATCTCTCCCATGTCCACCTCCTGGTGCTTAGCCACAGCCAAGTAATCCATATCCGTAGTCTCACCGTCTTCCGCCTGCACTCTCTGCCTGCTACCTTCTCCTGTCCTAAGACTGGTTTTAGTTCTATATGTATTACCATTACTCGGACTACTATACTCCTCCCATCCTATAACACTGGCAACTGCTATAAATGTCAGAGTAAAGATAGTAGACCAAGGAACCAGTTTTTTCTCAAAGAGGGCATTCCATGCTTTGTGGTAGTGATCAAGCAGAGAGCAAAGATGTCTGCTGCTGCAACCAACAATAATACAAAGGTACTGGTACCACTTTTCAGTTCAAGAGAGATACCATTTAACCAATCTTGATGAAATACCGTCATTTTCCAATAATGTACTCAGTGCCAACTTTTCTGCTAAGTAGCATCAAGGTATTTTCTTACATAAATTAAGCCTGACAACATGTGCCTACAATGCCCTAAATATATCCACTAATACAACAGACTACATTCCAGCAAGGAGCAGTAGTCTACTAGATACCCAACACGTTTCCCTCCCCCTGTCACAAGGCCAAATACTGTAAACAGTCTCAGAGATTTTCACCAGCAACAGCTTTTATTTAAACCCTTTCTACCATATGTAAGTAGTATATCCTATTACTACAGACCCAACCAAAACAAGACATGAGGCACTTACAAGAGTTCAGTGGTGCATTTAGATTAACCATCAGACCTCTTGTTCTAGGAGGTTATACCATGGCTGGTCCCAAATTACCATGATATAACAGAATGCAAGGAATGATCCAGAACAAGTAAGAGCACAAAGTTATAATACTAGGACGAAAGTTCTCAGAGTCTTGTAGTAAAACCATTCATATAAAGACAAGAAAGTCCTTTCAGTAAAAACCATTCACATAAAAATCATATTTGCTAAGAAGTGTCCCAAGGAGAGTATCCCAATACTAGCAACCATGACTTGCACCAACCATTTCAATAATTGAGCATGCTTATACATGCAGACATCAACAATCATGGAATCTTATGAAAGACCTTGGCCCCCATCTGAAACCAAGCTGTACGAGTAACAAGGTACTGACAGCATCAGCTACAACTTGCAACACATGCACCTTTCTAAAAGTTAGAGCAAAATTGTCAATTAGAAGGTGCCATATCCATAGCAAGACATTTAAGATACCCATTCACCCTACTATTCATGAAGGAAACTTCTGCACAACCTAGACTAGTACCGAACTTTCGATTGCTATGGAAGTCTGCAAGTCCTAACTAAGGTCATGTGCAAGCATAAAGTTATCATATCTTCTACCACCATTCTGCCAATATCTAAGACAGCATAATCTTTAGCTCATTAAGATCAGATATTGCTACTTTTATGCCAGCCATAATCCAGCATTTCAATGCACAGTTCTTTAATCAACACCAAAATCAAGTTTTCGGGTATTTTACAACAGTAATCTCCTTCCTCAAGGCACAAGAGGATCATAGCAGACTACTCACAAAGGACATATTATCACGATTCTATGATAATCTATGACATTAGTGCCAACGAAAAGGGTACTTCTAATAATAAGTTACTTACAGGTTCGAATCATTATTGTGAGCATCATTACTGTCAAGTCAAACTATCATCCTACCAGTACAGTATAATGCCAACAAAAAATTTGTGCCTAAAATTTGTTAAGAGTCTGGAACCGTTCCTACCAGCATTATTAGGTTCAGCTTATATCATTATCTTACCTGCTGCAGAATACTATCATCAAATATTTTGTCCCCAAAAGTTTATTAGATGCTGTAACCATTCCTGCCAGACACATAACCATCAGTTCAAATCATTATCCTATTAATTGCTAGAGAATCAAATCAGGGTAGCTGGTACAAAATCATACATTAAAAACATCCTGTACTACCATATTGTGACACATTCCTAGTTAGAGCATTTGTGCAGTCCACAGTAAGGGTCCTTAAGTAAAAAGTTGATATAAAGATAAATTATGGACAGCATTTGTACAACAAGAGTATCCCTAATGTTCATAACATGAGGTTACCAATCTGATCCACTACTACCACAAGAACACAAGTATACATGCAAAAATCAATAACTGTACTGCACTTGAATGAATCTTAGAAGACCCCAGGGTATATCCTGGCCAGCCAAAAACCTAATAACAGAATTATGCAATCCATTAGAAGGAACAACAATGAAATGATTTTACGAGTCCTAACTCGGGTCATGTGCCAGCACAGAGTTCTCATAATTGCTTCCATGATTCTGCCAAGAACTAAGATTGCATGAACACTAATTCATTAAGATGAGATAGAGCCAAATTTTTGTTAGACACCTTCGTGCATCTCCTTGCTTAATTCCCTTCATCAACACCAGAACAAAGTTATCTACCTTTCTCAGTTGGGATCATAGCAAACTACCCACAATGTCAGATTATTATATTATATGGAGAAGTGCATCCTTAACCATCTGTAAGCATAAGAACCAGATTAGAAGACTAGGGGGAGGAGAAACCTGATTAGCTTCAACTGAACTGGACTGGCTACAAGAAGTGTTTGGGAAGAAAAAAGAGGATTGGCCCACCTCTCAAAATGAGGGAGAAGTCAATATGTTGGCTTCTTTGAAGTATTATTAAGGTAAGTGTAACCTCAGGCTAGTGACACGCCAAATGGCAAATGTCCACTTTGCAAGTGTTAACCAATCAACGTCCTTTAGGGGTTGGCCATCTGCAGTTTTTAACATATCAGAGAGGACATTACTTGTTGTTTACCTACTAAATAGGTGAACTTCCTATCGACTTTTGGATGGAGAGTCCACTGTCCCCCCCACCCAATTTGTAAAGTGACAGACAAGGGTGCACTTATTGCATTTGCAGCCAATCAAAAAAATAATATACGCCGTGTTTTTACTTTTTTGCAAAATGTGCCCTTTTTGTGTATAAAGGCTTTTGTGTCCATGTCCACGTTCGGTTTCAGAAATTGCATACCCACACTTTGGGCAAGGTTTGGGTGTTCGTCATTTGGTATGTAACTAACCTCACACACGAAGAAGAAAAGTAGTTTTATTCAAGTTAACCGTAAATAGTTGGCAAAAATGAGTGACCTATGGGGTAAGCTTTCCCCCAATGATTCCATGAACATCTGGGCATGCAAAAGCAAAAGGTTGTGGCAAGCAACCATCCTATGGCATAAGAAGTTTTAAACATTTCCCCATGTGGGAGAAGGGGCTTTTTATCCTTGTCCTTCCTAATAGTGTTTAACATCGTGACCTTCTACTCTAGAGGCACTACATACTTAGCTAGGTGCAATAGGGGGCATGCGGTTGCCGACCTCCACACGTGGGAGAAGGGGCTCTTTATCCTTGTCTTTCCTAATAGCATTGAACATCTAGAGCTTCTACTCGACACACTTGGCTACGTGCAGTTGGGAGCAAGGGGTTGGGTGTGCTAGCAACCCCTCACCTTGAGCCAGCAACTCCCTACTACCCCTAATTGCACCTAGCTAGGTATGCAATCCCTCCCTCATAGAAGCCCATGATGTTGCAATAATTTGCAAAGTGGGGATTCATCTAAAACTTCTTGTGCAAGCTCAATCTCCTCCTCTATAGTTGCTTGTTTTGGAAACTTCCCACAAAGGATAGAGCATCCAAACAAGGCTTAAACTTCCAAGGTTTGAGTACCCTTCAAAAGGGGCTTTATCCTTCACAAGAAGGGTTCAAATGAAGTTATTTTTTGAAATAAGGATACACTTGGGATAATAATAGTTATGCAACCTTCTAATCTCTTCACAAAGAAATTGAGGTTTTGGAAGAGTCCTTCAATTGAAAATTCGGTTGCCCTTCAAATTCTAGCATTGTATAAATACTCAAGTGCAACCCCCTTTGTACCTTTTGTTGCTAGTGAAAAGAAGAAGGCACCTCTGAGTTATTTTGGGGCTACTCCTTTACATGCCTAATGTTGAAGATTGCAACACCCATCAAAGAGAGCTTTACACTTCTAAAGAAATAAATATTAGTAAATGTTTAAAAATGGTTATGTGCCTTTCCAATCTCTTTAAAAAGAAGAGGAAAGTTACTCTAATGCCTTCCACATGAAAAGTTGAGCAACCCTTCAAATTTGAGATGCTCCTTTGTTCAAAGCCTATGGAGGATCTATTAAAAAGTAATGTTCCAGAGGAAGGCCTCCATTTGAGCATCAATTGTACTATTGGCTATCCAAGAAGACATGTCAAAGGCAACCTAGAAGATATGGACCATGCTAAGAGTGATGCTCATAAAGAAGGTCTAATAGATCAAGAACAAGAGCATGCTTGGACCCCCAAGATATGGCCAAGATGACATTAACAATGCATTTGAGAAGCACCTAAAAGAAGCCAAAGGGTGTTCTAAATACTATTTGCCTCTTTGTGATTAAAGTGTTCACGTTTTTTTTTAAACAGGATTGAAGAAGCAACAAACACTTTAAGGATTAAACACACGCGAGGGAGAAGTGAAAGGTTGCTACTCCAAAGAGTCCTATCATTAAATACCCAAAATCTACCTATTCATTTATAGTCGATAGGAGCCCCATTCCATCACTAATAAACATGCAAGGTAGAGAATGGAAAAAACATATAAAGCTCAAAAATAAAAAAGGAAATAAAAATTGAAGTGTTAGCTAGCTATTCTGTGCTTAAATAAGGATCTCTCTTTTTATGGTCCAAGTCCAAGGTGAGAGTGTCTATACATACATGTGTGCACGTGCACAATATTTTATTGTTATCCATAACATTGCCCACAAACATTAGGTGAGATACAAGAATGATATACATGTTTCTATAGTGAACTATGTAAGTTTTGCATAAGCCTAGCAATTCAATTAATATTGAATTAGTTTCATTTACAAGTACTAGAAAGAAGCTAGATATAATAAGTTTATTTCTGTAAATAACTACCAATTGGTAGATACATACTTTAGATATTGGAATATTTTCCTTCTATTTTATGAAACTCAAGAAAGTACAATATTTATCACTTGTCTTTGTTTCTCCTTACGCCCCAAAATTAAAATGTGAGCAAGCACGTATTCAAAAATAATTCATGTCTATGAGCTTTAACCCAACTTGTTGCCTCTAAAGATGTTTGTAACTCTCTCATCTTAACATTTTATAAAGATGATGTGCACCAAAAACATAGCAACATATATGCCATCCATCATGTAAATTAGGTTGAATAGGATCCATACAAAATAAAGAGCACATAATGAATACCCCTCTCTTGTCTACTCAAACTTGCATGTATAACAATTTTTTCACACACTAGAAATCTTTTGATCTAACTATAGAATTACATTTTCTCAAGAATAACCAAGTACAAGAAATTTTTTAACCCTTGAACAACACAAAAGCTTTTTGAACAAAGGAAATCAAAATTGCATTAAACTTGAAGCAAGAATCTTAGCAATTCTTCTTTGTTCATTAAATAGACTAAATAGATTTCTATTACAATTGTGAATCTAAGTATGATTATATATAATGTGTTTCCATCCCAAGCTTGTAGGTTCCTGCATGGATTAATAAAGTACAGAGCAAAAGATGTACCAAGCCCCTTCATATTTATATACCATATTATAATTGGCCGACCCATACATCAATCTTGTTCAACTTCATGATTACACTCCAACAAACTTCAAAGTCACATGGATTTCACATACAACACTTGAACATTAGATCCATGGATTTCCACT
Source organism: Lygodium microphyllum (assembly GCF_053477565.2). Classification (NCBI taxonomy): domain Eukaryota; kingdom Viridiplantae; phylum Streptophyta; class Polypodiopsida; order Schizaeales; family Lygodiaceae; genus Lygodium; species Lygodium microphyllum. Next base: position 75,995,329 of record NC_141147.1, on the reverse strand, counting down.
TGAACATTAGATCCATGGATTTCACATACAACACTTAAACATTAGATCCATGGATTTCCACACATTAACTTAATGGTTGCATGGTCTACAATATGAAAGCAATTTCAATCATTGGAGTCTAATATTAGCACTTCCAAGTACAACCCTCATAATGATATTCTCAATAATTAGCAATGAGAATCATAATCATGCTTATCATAATGATTCTTTGAATCGTCCATCTAAAGGTGTACATTCATAAAATCTTTGGTACACATTTTCTCAACCTCCTCACCAAACATGTCCACCATGCATTCTGTTTTTCAAAAATCCTCCTCAAATTTTTTTTAGTCAAACATTTCATGCTTATCATAATCATTCCTTGAATCATCCATCTACAGGTGTACATTTAGGGCATCACTATAGCCTCATATCCTTGTAGTATTGTAATGTTAGGACCCACCTTAAGAGTTAACCAGGAGGGTGTTGCTCATGCAACAATGTTGCACGGGGGGTCCATTAGGGTTTACCATATGGTACCTGTAAGGGAGAGGGGTTATTTAAGGGAAGGTACATTTTATAAGGTAAGGTCCTATAAATAGGAGGTAGATAAGCGTTTCCACAACCACTTGTGGACCATGTAAGTAGAGATGTAATGTTGCAAATGTAAGTAGAGATGTAACTTTGCAAATGCCCACACTATGGCTAAATGTTCTCTTTTTGGTGTAGAATAGTTTCTCTGTGCCTTTCTCAACCCTATGTTTACGTAGCACATAGTGCACTAAGCTTGATCTTGCTATTGTAAACACGCTGCTCCCAACCCTTGATCTGAAACATTAGTGTGTGAAGCAAAAAGAGCTTTGTAAAATTTTGACAATGTAATAAAAAAGATTGATTGGTGAATTCTTTCATTTTTTCAAATGCTTCATTCTATTGTCCATCTATATTTCTCTCCTTTCATTAGAAGCCTTCTTAGTAGAAATGTCATTGTAGCTAGAATTTGGTATAAATTTGAGTAAACTAGCCAAACCCAAGAATCTTTGGAGTTGTTTTATTGTTGTTGGTGCTACATAATTTTTATTGCCCCAATATCTCTATTGCATCCACTTTTATGCCACTAGTTGAAATCTTTGGTACACATTTTCTCAACCTCCTCACCGAACAAGTCCACCATGCATTCTGTTTTTCAAAAATCCTCCTCACAATTTCTTAAGTCTAAAACATTTCTACCAAGCAAATGTATAGAAACAGCTCCCCAGTTATCTTTGGAAGGGCATACATTACACATGTACATACTCTTAACAATGGAATAAAGTTGGAAACCTTGGGAGTGCATACACAAGACCTTCCAAATTATTTGGAGAGTGTTTACCACACACAACACATTGACAAGTTTTGAGTTGAGGCCTTTTGGATGTTACAAAGACTAAACATTTCAGATTTTCTACCATGAGCCACACCACCTTTTTAAGCTTCTGATTCAATGCAACACCAAAAATTCTCATTGGGATTTTGAGAGGTCTTCAAGATGAACTTACAAAAAGTCACTCGTGTATTTACATTTACCTATTCTCGAGAAAATGTAATATGCATTCTTCACTAACAAATTAAAATTTACTAGCAATTCAAAATGCTTACCGAGCCTCCCGGTGCCCTCACTCAAGACTCTTGTGAGGACCCCTCTTCATCCCATATTGCAGGATAACTCAGTTAGGCAATTTGGAAATATTTTTAGGGTTGAGACTCTGAGAATTTTGAATTGCTACTAAAATTTCAATTTGTTACAAGATGGAATCCCGCAACCGGGGGGCATACCAATAAGGGGCAGCCCAGTTGCTTGGGCATGTGCACGGGTTATGCCAGGTCTGAGGATTGAATCCCACAACTGGGCAGCTCTGCGGTGTGCTTACCTCCAGGTGAAATGTGGGATAATCCTGTTGAATAATCTCCGCCAAAATGCAACTAAAAGCACATTACAAGAAAAGATCCAAAGTGAGATAGGAAGATAGCCTTCTCTATTAATTGCATCTACTATGGAGCTGGAATATGGAACAATGCCAATATCAAAATAATGAAATAGAGCTCTTTGACCAGACCACATTATGCACAGCAAGAAGAAGATATGCACACTACAGATAAAGATTTGCAATTCATACCATGTTGCTGTCTTACTACACATGGTATACATGGGGCTACCCACTCATGCTTGCTCTACAATGGGAGACATCATTGTCCTTCAGAGATACATTGAATGTAATTCCTCTGACTTGCTTGCATGGGAAGAACAAGGTACATTACAAGTACATGTGCGCGAACTACCAAAATGCAAAAACCAGAAGTTTGTATGTTGACTATATCCTACTATAGCAGCAGTACCTGCTCATAAGTTTCCCCCATACAAAAATCAGAAAGAAAAAACAGGACGTGCAGGAACTGCACTCACTGCAAAACTGTGATCCCAAGCATCAAAGTACAACAGAGCCGTTGGCCAAACATCAACTTGGCCACTGATTGCCTCAATTTTGTAACCTTTCCCTCAAAGAGTGTTTCTACCTACAAAAAATCCCTAGGATCTGTCACAAATCCTGTCAAAGCAGAAGCCGCAGCAGTGTAAGGCGAAGCTAGATATACTTGAGACTCCTTATGGCCCATTCTGCCAGGGAAATTCCTGTTTGTAGTGGACACACAGACCTGCAACACCACAAAAAAATATATCAGTGTTGGAGAAATTACCAAGCTATGGGATGATGCAAATCCACATATAGTGCAATCCGAACCTCGGGGTCATTCATACGTGCATATGTGTCCCTGGGACCACCTAAACAAGCTGCACATGATGGACTGGTTGGAGTGTTGCAGCCTGCTGCCTCAAATATTTCAGCACAAGTTTTGCCATCAGCACCAGGCACTGGCTGAGTGTACACATCAACCCAGACCTTTGAAGGGGGAAAAATAATCATGTCAGCTATCCTTGTGTAAACATTACAACAAATTCATAAACACACTATAACCATCCAAATGCTTAAGCTCCCTTGAGGAATAGAAAGTTTCATGTTGTGTATATACACGAAAGAATGTGAACAGTAGTGCTTGCAGATGGCAGGAAAAAGTTCCTTACTTGCATGCTTTAAATTAGTAAAAGCATTTACTAGAACTATGGGCATTGGGGCATGCTATTCAGACAGAAGTGCATTACTCTGTGAAAACACAGCACAGTGACAAGACCACAGTTAACACCACAGCAGCATGCCAAAACTTTTGGGTGACATTCAATAAGGACTGGGGTTCTTCAGAATACAAATGCGACCTCAACTCCATATACCAGAAAATTTGCTACATGACCAGCATTGTCTAGGTCAACAGCTTTTAATAAGCTGCAAGGATTTTTTGGCCTTTTCATCTTGACTCAATACTACTGGAGGGTATTGCAAGAAACCAGAACTAGTGCTACATGACCAGCGTTGTCTACATAAACATATTTTAAGTAGAGAATATATTTGCCAGTTTATCTCCAGTAAGAACTACTTGAGGGTGTTCACAACAACAACAAACAGTGAAAATTTTTCCTAGGAAATGGTAAGAGACTAGTGTGTACCTTCTGTGTAGCAGGAACGAGAAAGGTTGGCACCTTCACCTTCTGGCCCTAATTTGGAAAAACCATCAAGGAGGTTAGAGATACACAAGCAAGCCAATCTGCCAGATGATAGAACCTTCAAAAACATTTTGCACAAAAGCCTCCAGACACAACCAGCTTTGCTACAGCAGCCTTTATTGATTTAAGACAATAGAATGAAGAGACATACAGAAGTGTGTAACAGCTTGGCTGCAGAAATAAAATCCTCAATTTTCCCACCAGTGCATGAACCAATGTACACCCTGTCAATCTTCACACTGGTACATTCTCTTGCAAGAGCACGGTTGTCTGGAGAATGTGGCTGCAAAAGTTTAGAAGTGAATTGGTAAGTTTGGCTTAATCCTGATAGAACTGTTTTCAAACCCTGTCTCATTAAGCCAAACACAGTTTTGACTATTTCCCAAGTTTCACAAGAATTATACAGTGATCCTAGGCATTAGCTTCTTCATGTAGTCCACACACCATCTCTAGAGGTCCCAGTTAGATACCTTTGCAACAACAGGCTCCAGTTTAGAGACATCGAATCTGTATTCAGCAGCAAACCTAGAAACAAGGACAAGCACAAATTGTAGTGAAGTACATGAACTACTGAACAAACGTCTGAAAGTCAAATAACTTAGCCCCCATGTCCACACCTGGCAGACTCATCTGTATATACTGGCTCGAAAGGTTTGGTAGCTTTTCCCTGTAACATCAAGGATGAGATGAGATGACTTCCTTCTGTCTAACCAAGAGATGGACAAACAATCTTAAAATCCCCACTTCCGAAGTAGCAACAGCTGTTTCTTAAACATAAGATTTCTCTTAGCTTCTGAAACAGACCTCAAGGTACTTGAATGTCACAGCATCAGCAGCAATGACACCATTTTTTCCTCCAGCTTCTACAACCATATTACAAAGAGTCATACGATCTTCCATCTGCACAGAAACAATGGAGGAAAAAAACAAAAATGATCGTCCCTGTTCTCTCAAAAAGATTCTGTTCCTCAAAAGCACCGAGTAATATACCGTCATGCTCTCAACAACAGAACCAGTAAACTCCATAGCCTTATATGTAGCCCCTGAAACCGTGATTTCTCCAATTATCTGTTAGACATTCAAGATCAAGATGAATTGAGCAGCAATATAAAGAAGGTACTGTAATGAGTACACAACAACAGTTATATGTGTATCGGTTAAATTAATAAATTGTCTCTTGCAATATCATGGTGCCCAGCAAACATATTAAAACTGCATCAAGTCTACCTGGAGAATCAAATCTTTGGCCTGCAAATAGCTGGGCATTTCTCCATCCAGGACAAATCTTAGGGTTGGAGGCACCTGATATACAATCAGAATCAGACAGCACCCTCTGGCTTAAGCTTGAAGCAGATTTCTTTTAAACAGATCCACAACTGCCTTTGTGCACACAATTCACATCAATATGCTGTACTTATAATGCTTGGAACCAGATTGCATGCCACATTTACATCTCAGACATCACAATGTTCAAAGGAAACCACATTGTCCTATCGTTCATGTGATTACTGTTCCCATAAATTGTTTCAAAAGAAAACTATGCCCTGCATTAGCGATTGCATGCACTCAAAATGTCTGAGTGCTATCTCTACAAGCTTGGAACCGGATAGCATGTAACATTTACATCTCACACATACAGAGCTGGGGGTAACTAAGCAGTCCTCCTTGGATTAGTACCTTTATAAGAAGCTTTCCTGTCCCCATTATAAATCCTGCATCAGTGTTCCCAATACCAGTTGCAAACTGCCCAAATGCACCTGCAGTGCAAGTATGGGAGTCCGTGCCAAAAAGAACCTGGAGAACAAAATCCAAGAAGAAACATACCATTCTTACACCTGTGACTGTAGAAAGATGACAATCGGTGTAGAAAGATGACAATCGGTGGGGGAAAAAAAAAAAGATGACCCACTACCAGTGCCTGACATGCATCATGGTTCAGACTCATAAGCACATTCCAATTGTAGCTGATGGAAAATGGAAAATAGATACTAACCTCACCAGGTCGACAATGGCCCTCCTGTGCAAGTGCTACATGGCAAACTCCCTTATAATCGGGATTTGCCTGCAGTTTCATAACAGAACAAAACAAATTGTGCAACCAACAGGAAGGTTAAATTCTCAGACAAAATAAGCTGCTTGATTACAGTGACCAGAAACCATTAGCATTGAGTAGAAACAACCTTGAAGTTACTTCGATCTGTAATGTCATAATAATACTTAATGTTCTGCTCATGAGCAAAGTCCCTTAGGATATCCACATTGCGGTTCGCTCTTTCATCTTCTGTAAAAATGTAATGGTCTGGAATGATAACGATCTTTTCCTTATCCCAAACCTGTGTTACAAATCTCATTGATCAATCCCCCTTGTGGAGCATACAAGATCCCAATGCATCAAACAGAGAGCTCAAGTTAAAAGCACAGCATGAATCACACCAGCTGCACCATATCCCTGACTTACTTTTGCATCAGTACCAAATTCTTTCTTGAAGATTCCAATGGTTCCAGGTCCACATACATCATGAGTCATCAAAATGTCAGTGTTGACCCAAACATTTTCTCCAGGAGACAAGCTACTTTTCTCTGAGGCTCGGGCAAGGATTTTCTCTGTCATTGTCATGGAATGCTTGACCTTCACATTTTCAGATTCCAAAAACAAATTCAGGATAGGGATACTCTCTACAGCAACCCTACAAGCTTTTGCCAACACAACTTTCTGTTGCACTTGAAAATGTAATGAAGCAAACGTAACAAAACCTGAGATCAAGCTACCAGATCAAAGGCCATGCCATTAATGGACAAAGGAGAAAAAGAACATTCAAGATACTGAGTTGACTTGTAAATATAAGCATTTTAACAGCCAGAAGATTTTCAACACTGGGCATTTAGAACTAGGGATACAATCTGAACTACCTTCATTGAACATTCAAATGGATCCCATTGGCATGGGCTCATGATCACCGTACCCTTTTTAAAGCTCCAACTTGTACCAAATTCCCATTCAATTAGACACAACTTACAAGTGAGTGAGAGCAACAGCCAGTCTTTAGTTTTTGCTCCGATTCAAGTGGTTTTGATCACCAAAACATCATGACTAAATAGAGAAAGTACTTATATCCTTCGTATAATATTTGTATATAATATTCCCTTTTTTTTCCCTTTGAAATATTAAAAGACAAATAGAGTAATGCATTAGAGTTGGACCATTGACAAGTGGTCACAAGGTACAAAGGATACACATAGTGGGTCAAAACGAAGACAATATACACGTTTGACCCAATCGGGCACAATTAACCAAAATTCAAGCATACCAAGGTCAACCTCACACAAAGAAATAACTATTTCCTTCAAGTGTTGATTCACCAAAACAAACAAATTTTTCATAATGTGCACATGTAGAGTAGAAGTTTAGAATGCAAATACCTTTGCACATAGAAAATCTCATAATGAAGAGTTAATAATGTTTTTGAAATGTGCCTAGAAAGATCTTTCATACAATACCCATATGTTAGCAGAGTATGCCAGCTCATGTGTGAGTCTGAGCATGTATTGTCAGCTGGGCACGTTATGTAGATATTTTAGGCATTTTTATTGTGTAGCATTTTATGCTTTATGGCATTTATTGCAGCCAGTCGGCCAGCATTAAATGCTGGCTGACCTGACATATTTTATGGCATTATTCATGCCTATATATTCTGGGCTCCTCCTCCTCAGTCAGTCAATTCACCACTTGGAGGTCCCGTGGAGGGAGGAGCCGGTGCTAGTGCCCACACAGCCAGTGACTCACTGTTGTATGCAACAATCTTGTGTCTGATATATGGATTCCATTTCCCAAGCATACATCTGAGTTCTCATCTGTATTGTGTTCTTTCCCTTTCTCTTTTGTATTGTGTTTCAGCAGTTTATTACAGCATATGTTTACACTTCCATTGCTGCTCCACTTCTGACACCATATTGGAGGGTCCCTAAATTTTAGAAAAGATACATCTGAGTTCTCATCTGTATTGTGTTCTTTCCCTTTCTCTTTTGTATTGTGTTTCAGCAGTTTATTACAGCATATGTTTACACTTCCATTGCTGCTCCACTTCTGACACCATATTGGAGGGTCCCTAAATTTTAGAAAAAATTCATATGGGGATCCTGAATTATAGAGCCTCAAAGCTTACATACACCAACACTAAAGAATAAGAAGGATGTTTTTGACAAGCTTAGTCTTAGTAGTTTGCACTAAGCCTCATCCTTTCTACTCTTAGCAAATTTCAACCAAATATGAAAAGCCCAAAAGAGGACCTCATGAAGCTTCCAAGATCCTATTCGCAGTCATGTTTGTCATGCATTGTCATCTCCTACCTATGAGCTGCAATCTACATCAAATCGTGACATAAGAAACTCTAACATGTCTGTCATGTGCTTTTACAAAGGACGCAGCTCATTCTAGAGAGTGCATTTCTTTCTCAATCGGTTTAGATGTGTTCACACACTGCATTTCTCAGGTTTACAAGTCAGTTTCCAGCCCCTACAAGTGTGCGACTAACCCTGGTCATGTCAGCATTTCTGGCCATTTTTGGCCCCAATTAGGCAGGTCGGACTGATGCAATTGGCCATTTCTGCCCCTAGATTGGCAGGTCAGTCAATTTAGCTGATTTTCAGTTATTTATAGCTGAGGGGTGGCCTGAGCAGATTCTTTCATTCTTTTGGCCCCGTACATTCAGATTACTTCGTTCTTTTCCGTCTCCAACAAGGACTGCTGGCTGCACACTCCGTCTCCATCACTGTCTCCATCTCCATCTCCATCACCATCACCGTCACTATCTCTGTCATCCATAGTAGCAATAGAACGGGAATGGGAACACGGGGTCCTAAGGGATCGGGAACGAAGCCCCAAGGGAAATGGGAACGTAAGGGGAACCACTTGTACTATATATATGATTTATATATTTCAAACTATTCATTTATATATTTCATAAAAGCTCTTTGAAAAACACATGCACAATTCGCAAAACATGATTGTCTTTTTCATAGATGAAAGGATGGTTACATTGAAATGGCACATACCTTATAAGATCCAAAATAGATGATAATCTAGGATTATACTACATAAAAGAGTCAAGAAGCATCATGATTCGAGTAACAAGTATAGTTGACAAAATATGGCAGCTTGGAATTTGAAATTCTCTCAAAGTAACCATTTTATTATACATGGCTACCACTAGCAGCAAGACTATCATCCACATTGTCTAAGAAAACCATATCATCATCAAAATCAGCATTTGCAAGTTCCAAAGCATCATGACCATCGGCCATATGTGTGGGCATAGGTGTCTCCCCATCCTCATCATTAGAGGACTCTTCTTCATCAAGAGCTATAAACTTTTCTGCCTTGAGGGAAGCCACAGTAGCCACATCTGCAAGCAAGCGCAAGTTTGCACCGGCAAATATCAAGTCATTCACTTGTTTTGTCCCAAACCTATTCCGCTTTTTAGATGCAACATGCCCAAATACACTCCATAGTTGCTCAATGGGAGAGGAGCTTGCACCTTGAGACAAAATCCGCACTGCCAATGTTTGAAGCTCAGGTGTATGTGCCCCATAATCTTCCCACCACAAGGCAACCCCAATCTTAAACCAATCTACTTGTGCATCAACTGACCCAAACCTTCCTAACTTGTTTCTATAAAAACCAAGCTGATCTTTCACCAATCTTCTCTTAGTATCAATGGGAATTAACCTAGAAAGCACTATGTCCCAACCTTGCATTACCTCTTCACCCTTCTCTAGACCACACCCTTGGAACTCTCGATCTAATACATATGCTGCTACATACATAGGTGAGTGATAAGCATTCCATCTTGCCTCACATAAATCTCAGACTTCTTGATACTTTGCACCATCCAAAGTTCAAACCAAGCTGTCCTAGCTTCTCAATCATGCGATCCGCCCCGTCATAGACCTTTCCAATGCATATGCAAGCTCTCGTCCATCTGCAATTCGCATCAAGTGCATGATTGGCTTCATGACAATATTGATGCTTTTTAATTCATTCCAAAATGCATGATCTTGTATTATATTCTCCACTGCTATACCAACCCTTGATCTAGAAGTAGCCCATCCCATCCACTCGTTACTTACCACCAATTACTTCAAGGGTAAGCTTACCTTCTCAAGTCTCTATGTCATAAGAAAGTTATAGTTAAAGCGTGTCTCAAAGTACTTTAAGAGATCTTTTTTAGGTAATCTCATGTGGAACTCACTAAGAATGAACTGATGACTTTGGATGAAACTGATTATATCCTTTTACCCTTTTGGATGAAGGAATCAATCCATGACAAGCTACCAATGTCTTTCAAATAATTGCTCAAACAAAGAGCAAAGCATGGGCTGAATGTGATATGCGGATATCTCTCCTCAAGTCTCATACTTGCTGCCCTATTTGTTGCATTACCATCAACAATAAACTAGATTACATTTTCAGCTCCAACTTTTTCAACACCTTCTGTCCAGTCTTCCACCAGCTGATCTGCACTTTTTCCCGTTCTTGAGGCATCATGTGAGGAAATGAATTGCATCTATCTCAAGAATAAGCAACCACGTATCTTGGGAATAAGCAACCATCCCATGGAGGGACCATTTTTTAGTATCACTCCACCCATCCGCTATCAAAGAGACATCATTCTTCACCCAATTTTCTTGCACAATTGCCAAAGCACATTCAATTGCATCCTTTTCCTTTTGCAACAAAGTCAAACGCAGTGTCTCGTATGATGGACGCTTACAGGTTGGACCATACTTTGCAATCTCTTGCACCATCTCAAGGAAGTACGGAGATCTTATAACATTGAATGCAATGTGATCATGGTAGAAAAACCTTGCCACAGCTGCATCCACCCTTTCCTTTTTATTACGAGGATCCCAAGCTGTTCCCAAGGTTAGTTGCTTGCTGCATTTTCCATGATGAGATTGTGAGGATGCAAAAGTTCCAAGTCCCCTATGCATGGCTCCATCACCCATGACTATATCATTAGCTTGTCCACTAAAAAAAGAGGCATCAATTGCTTGCTTTTAACTTGCACATGTTTTGTCTTCTTCACTTGGGTACTTTGCCAAGAGCTGCATTCGCATTTCGGGTGTGGTATTTGGGTAGAAATACATTTGGGCTCGGATATCAGCATGACATAAGTGTTGCTTCACACGATTGGATCCTCCTATTTTCAATTGCTCACACCTTTTGCATTTCCATTTCTTTGCACCTCCCTCTAATGCATAATGGTCCACTTTCTCAACCTCGTCCCATCACCTAGGTTGAGATCGCTTATTGCTCAAATGCTTTGATCCCAAGGAAGCCATGACTTCTACAAATTCAAGAATCAAAAGCATTAGTCGACCCTCCATGAGACTCAGCCTGTTTTGAGAGAGAGAAAGAGACTACTGTGAAAACATAGCTATTTTAGAGAGAAAGAGAGAGAGAGCTGTAATTAGTAAAAGAAAAGGCTGATAGCTGTAAACAATAAAATTTAAGGCTCGAGCTTGTTTTGAGAGAGAGAATGCTGTAAAAACAGAGCTAAGATAGAGAGAGAGAGAGAGAGAGAGAGAGCTGTAATTAGTTATGCAATGATTTGTGAAGGCTATTTTAGAGAGAGGTACTCTGTGAGAGTCTAGAAAGAGAGCATGCTATATTACAGGTTGTAGCCAAACAAAGAGAGAGAGAGAGGGAGGAAAGAGTTTCAACTTTATGCTCAATGTTGCAGCCTGTTTTGAAATGGGGAGAGAGAGAGAGAGAGAGAGAGAGAGGAGACTGCAATCCAACAATCAATTTTCTCTTACCTATAGGGTGAAACGAATGCACCTAAGTTGCAGCATACGACGCCCTGCTCCCAACAATCCAACAGTTTGCATGCCAATCGCCACAGTCTAGACACCTCGTGGGTCACTTTTGGCAGTCCCAACAACACTCCTCACTTTTTCAACGTTTCCCTTTGGGAAACAACAACATCCACATTCCCTTTCATGTTCCCCTTCACATTTCCCCAGTTGTTCCCCCTTCACCAGCATTCCCCCATGTTCCCCTTCACGCTCCCCTGACCGTTCCCCCTTCACAAGCATTCCCCAATTTCTTTGGCATTTTTTTGGTATGGAAAGCATCCCCATGTTCCGAAGGGGGTGGAACGGCATTCCCTTACCACTATGCTATCAACAAGCCAAGGTCCATCTGAGATGAGATATCCACTGAAGAGGGCTCCTCTAAATCATGCATTGACTTAGGGGTAATGCTATCATTCCCCAAAGGGGAACATTGAAAAAGTGATTATGGGTGCTATTGGGATTGCCGAAAGTGACCCACGAGGTGTCTAGACTGTGGCGATTGGCATGCAAACTGTTGGACTGTCAGGAGCAGGGCATCATGTGCTGCAACTCACGTGGATTTGTCAGAGAAAATTGTCTATTGGACTCCTCTCTCTCTCTCTCTCTCTCTCTCTCTCTCTCTCTTTCCATTTCAAAATAGGCTGCAACATTCAACATAAAGTTGACACTCTTTCCTCTCTCTCTCTCTCTCTCTTTGTTTGGCTACAACCTGTAATATAGCATACTCTCTCTTTCTAGATTCTCACACAGTACCCCTCTCTAAAACAGCTTTCCCAAATCACTGCTCGTAACTAATCACAACTCTCTCTTCTCTATCTTAACTCTGTTTTTATAGCACGCACGCGCATGCGCGCACACACACACACACACTCTCTCTCTCTCTCTCTCTCTCTCTCTCTCTCTCTCTCTCTCTCTCTCTCTCAAAACAAGTTGAGTCTCATGGAGGATCGACTAATGCTTTCAATTCTTGAATTTGTAAAAGTCGTGGCTTCCTCGAGATCAAAGCATTTGGGCAATAAACAATCTCAACCTAGTTGGTGGGACGAGGTTGAGAAAGTGGACCGTTATGAATCAAAGGGAGGTGCAAATAAATGGAAATGCAAAAGGTGTGAGCAATTGAAAACGGGAGGATCCAATCGTGTGAAGCAACACTTATGTCATGTTGACATCAGAGCCCAAATAATTTTTTGCCCAAATACCGCACCCAAAATGCGAAGGTGGCACCGTGGCTCTTGGCAAAGTACCCAAGTGAAGAAGACAAAGCTCGTACAAGGAAAAAGCAAGCAATTGATGCCTCTTTTTTTAGTGGACAAGCTAATGATATAGTCATGGGTGATGGAGCCATGCATGGGGGACTTGGAGCTTTTACATCCTTACAATCCCATCATGGAAAATGCAGTAAGCAACAAACCTTGGGAACAGCTTGGGATCCTCATAAAAAGGACAGGGTGGATGCAAATATGGCAAGATTTTTCTACCATGATCATGTTGCATTTAGTATTATAAGATCTCCCTACTTCCTTGAGATGGTCCAAGAGATTGCAAAGTATGGTCCAACCTATACACTTCATCATACGAGACACTGCGTACCACTTTGTTGCAAAAGGAAAAGAATGCAATTCAATGTATTTCCGCAACTATGCAAGAAAGTTGGGTGAAGAATGGTGTCTCTTTGATAGCGGATGGGTGAAGTGATACTCAAAAATCGTCCATCCATAGGATGGTTGCTTATTCCCGAGATAGATGCAATTCATTTCCTCACATGATGCCTCAAATACGAGAAAAAGTAGAGATCAGCTTGTGGAGGACAGGACGAAAGGTGTTGAAAAAGTTGGGGCTAAAAATGTAATCCAATTTATTGCTAATGGTGAGGTAACAAATAGTGCAGCAAGTATGAGACTTGAGGAGAGATACCCGCACATCACATTCAACTTGTGCTTTGCTCATTGTTTGAGCAATTTGTTGAAAGACATTGGTAGCTTGTCATGGATTGATCCTTTCATTAGTGAGTTCCATAGGAGATCACTAAATGCCATTAATGTTAGGCAATTCCCTGCATTCAATTTTGAAAGTCCTACATGTTCCAAACGAGGGCTTTTCACTCCTATCCATTTATGGCCTTACTAGACTTGGTACCCAGGTCATCTTCACCGAGCAAGCTATGTTTATTAAGAATTCTTCTTCCAAAGTTATTTTAATGGCATGTTAGTACTTGTACACCTCCCATTCCACAGATTATTTCCGATCCCCCATCCTCTTCTCTATTGGTTTCCTTATTACCCCCATTCCTTTCAAAGAGGGATAATCTCGATAATGGGGTTGTAGATTCCATGGCCCCCTATGTTTTCGAGGGGGATTCCCAAGATCATGAAGAGCTTCTTCATCAGCGGTCTACATTGACGACCTTCATTGTCATTGGCACTCTTATTGTCACCCTCTAATCCACATCTTCTTCCGCCTTCAACCCCATCCAAGACCTGAAAGGGGTTATTAGCCCTTACATGTCTATCATGCGCTTTGACGGAGGAGGCCACTTATACTAGAACATGCATTTCTTTCTCAATCAATTTAGATTTGTTCACATTGTGCGTTTCTCAGGTTTACCAATCAATTTCCAACCCCTGCCACTATGCAACTAACACACAATGGTGATGTCAACATTGCACCTACCACGTTGGCATTTTCCTTGCTGCCGAGGACCATTGCACTTGGCCATTTTCAGCCTCAAATTGGTAAGTCGAGCAGTTTAGCTAATTTTCAGCTATTTATAGCTAAGGGGTGAGCCGAGCAGATTCATTCATTCTTTCGACAAGTACATGTACATTCAAATTGCTGCATTCTTCTCCATCTCTAGCGAGGACTGTTGGCTGCACAGTCTCTATCACTATCACTATATCTGTCATCATTGGGGGTGGTGTTATCATTATTCAACCTGATCCAATGCCCTCACTATGGCCTTGGGTTGCATGTATGGACTAATCAAACCTCATTGTACTTAGCCTTTTTCTTTGTTTAGAGCATATCATTCTTCTCTTTTTGCTTTCTCTTCTTCTCTCCTTTTCTCCCCGCGTTTGTTGTTCTCTTCTGTTGCACACTCTCACAATTTCCCTCCACTTGTCCCACTCCATGACATGTTGTTGGACACTTGTCTTGTACTTCTTCCCTTTTTCTCTTTACAATTGAATCTACTTCTCCCTATATTAAAAGCTCTCTCACTCTATGCTCTCATTCTACATCAAGTTCCTGTGTCATGTAAACTTACATACAATGATTGAAGATCATCCCACATATGGTCAAAGCCATCTCCCCCTTTATCTTTGATCTCATCATCAAAATCACTCAATTTTCCTATTCTTACTTTGTTGTCTTTGAATCATATCTGTAAATGTACATTGAGCACCTCTTTTAAAACAATTTGACTTTTCTTCAACTTTGAGATAGTAAAGAAACTATGTTTATTAGCTACTTGATAACCATGAGAAAAGGCTCATTTTCCTTCTACTCATCAACTCACAAAACACTAGTTGATTTGATATATTTTGAACACATGCATATGAGCATATGTACATTTGTACATCTTTAGCATGCTATGTCAAAGTGCCTAATATTTCTCCCTACTCTCAAGTTGATGTGACTAAGCTCAGCCCTAATTCAACTTGGGTTGAGCAAAAACACATTCCTTCCACTTTGCGATTGTGATGAAAATGAAGCTACCTAACTACTTATAACCATTTTAAAAAACTGATTTTTCCTCCTCTCAAGTTGATAAAAAACTAGTGGACTTCATGCATATTAAACGTATGCATATGAGCACGTGTGCATGTATACATTCTTTCCATGCTCTTTGAGAGCGAGTACTACTACTACTCACTCTCAAGTTCATGTGGCTAAGCTCATCCCTAAGGACTTGAATTGAGCAAAACAAGATTCATTCAAGGAGGTCATCTATTTTCAACCCTCAACTTGTCTCCATCTCTTTTATTCATGCCAAAAATCATTTCTAAACAGTTGTCATCTTCAACCTAAATCATTCAATGTTTCAACACCGCAAAACATTTTGTCAAAAAATTAGTGAATGTTCTAACCGTTGCGCACACTACCTTCCCCGCGCATAAAAACATCCATAAATGCATAAAAGCTTTAGGCTAGATGGCTCCCATGGCTTGGCTCATGCAAAACTTGTACATTGCTTATTTTGACCCAACTGACTGTCCCAATGTATGTAGCCCTAGAAACATCCAACCTGCTAGCAATACACATCATTTTACACACCACTGCAGGAAAGAAAAGGCATGCCAATTGCCCAATCCACACAGTCCTCTCATAAACACACAAACCAGAAATCAACCAGAAAGTAATACACTGTTATTGACACTTGCCTTTAAGTCCAAAGATGATTGTCAAAGTGACTTAATAAGCATGCTACCAAACGAGGTGGCAGGACAGACAAATGCATCAATGGTGAATCAGTTGCAACTTGTTGTCAATGTGATGCTTTGCAAAGCCATATTCTACTACATGTAAACTACATACAATACAATACACAACACCATTTTCTAGTTAGAGCATTGTTACAAAAGAACAAAAGAACTTGGATACTCACCACCCCTGTTGTTGCAGGAGATCTGTCCTGAGTCGTCGGAGGGGTAGCAATTGCCTGAATGCGGAGGGTGCATTTCCCGGAAGATACTCTTCCACTGATCAGCTTACAAGCCAAGTTCCCTCCTCCAAAATAAGAAGACGTGGAGCAAGAGTGCATTGCCTCTCCCTGCACCCAATATGCCATTAGTGGAAACATCCAGCAAAAAGAAAATCAATAAAGAGATATTAAAACAGGACAAGAAAACCGCACAAGAAGCATGCCGCAACAGCAGCATGGAGAGGAATGGAGCGCTAGCTCCATTGAAGCCTTCCATGACAAATCTTAAGATTGTGAAAGACGAACATAGTAAGTTATAGACGAATTCCCAGTACAATTTCCATTGAAATACAACAACAGCATGAGCTTTAGCAAGGGAGGAACTGCATAGCTAGCTAGGTGCCGCTGGAGGCAGGGGGCTGCCACCCTGGGGTGGGCTCCGACGGCCCCTGTCCCTAATCATGCCTAGCTAGGTATGAGATTCCTCCCAAGAGGAAGCTCATGATGTGGAACACTTTAGGGAAAAGAGCCCCTTTTCCCATAATTAAGCCTAAATTTGAAGGGATGCCCAATGTTCCTATGACAGCTCCACTTTTTCGGGATACCTTCCATTTATCTGGATTAAGCCTCAAACTATCTAGATACCCAAGTATGGTGTACATCGTATGGGTGAAAACTGACAGACCAAATCTTGAGAGCACATGTCATTTGACAAGCACAAACCTTTTTTACTTGTTTTGATAGGGAAAATAGCCAATAGGAGGCACGACAGTCATCTAATTTGGACCTCCTTCCCCAATGGGAAGTGTCAAAACAGAAACTCCTCTGTGAAAGAAATGCACAGATCGACAGAGAAGACACACAATATCACCTTAGACGATTGAGAAAAGGACGCATTAGAAGTAGCAGCAGCAGGCGGGGTAGGGCAAATGGAGGCAGCCATGGCCGTGGATGCTGTGGCCATTTCGAGGAGACGAAGGTTTGCTCCCTGAGAGAGAGAGACGCACACACACGGAAACAGAAAGGAGGTTCGTAAGCGTGAGCCAGCCTAGATTTTTCTCACTTTAGGACTGGGAGTCGAGACCCTTTCAATGACGCATCGCCTTCTATCCCTCATAATATTAACCTTTATCTTAATTCCTTAATTCTTTTGTGTGCGAAAATAGTAGATAATTCCCATTTTTACTAAACTTTGTTTTTGTCTTTTGTTGGGAAATGCTTAAATTGTTGTAATTTTTATTGGAATAAGAGAGTTCTTTATATGCATTTGGGACTTTTCCTTTTTTGAGATTTGTTTTTCAAACTTTTTTTTCTTTTTGAAAATGCAAAACAATTGAATTAAAGAATAAAAGTGAAGAGTTATAGCATATGAACATGTAGCAACGAGTAAGCTAGCTTTGAGGATTCGCCACACCCACATCTTCCTTGACCTCCTTAAGGTAAACTTAGAGAAAGCGGCTACTAGATTGGGGAGCAATTTTATAGTAGCTTCATCCACGATTACATATTGGCAAGCTTTGAGTGTACACAAATATATACAGAGGAAAAGCCAAAATGACCTATCCACACATGGCCTTTTCTTAGAGGAAGCTAATTTGTTACTTGGAAAATAATACGAATAGCTCTTTGAAAATTGATTAGAGATGGTTTGTGCATTTCTTCAAGTACACTTTAAAGGGCAAACTATTGTTCTTGAAACATCTTAAGCAGTAAGTCCAAAGGTACTTGTGATGTGTGTTTTGTTAACCTAATGTCTATGAAACTTACCTTCTTTATGTCAATGTTACATTATTGAAGTGTTGGTGGTAGTTACCAAGAGACCTTTGGGTTGACAATTAGTTGTGATGTGCTATGCACCTTCCTTTCACTTCACGAGTATCATGGTCAAAGAACTAAGACCATGTTATTCTAAAGCTTCTATATGCTTAAGTTTAGGCTAATACTTATTATATTGGATATATTAGTTTTGGGATTTTGGCCCGGTATCTAGTAACTTTAGATTGAGACATTGGATATATTGGAATTGGAATTTGAGTGGGTCACATGGATAATTTGGATGTGTTGGGTTTTAAATAGGGCAATACATGTTATTTTGGATATGTTAAGGCCTGATATAGGGTTATATTTTAGAACAAAAGGAACACTTTCTATAGTTTAGAAGGTTTTATTTGTTGCAAGCTTAAATATAGGCATCGATAGTAACATACTAGGGGATTCAACAAGTTAGTTATTGGTTTGCTAGGTATTCCTTGGGTTATGCTTGCTTCAGAGAGAAGCTATGGGTCATGCATGGGAAAAAGAATATTCTAGTAACTTTGAAGGAGACAATTTGATGCTTATCTTCTCTTGTAGAAGACACTACCTCGTGCTTTGAATAGAAAAAGTGTAAGAAGTGTTGGAAGGCTATTATGCTTGGTATATATTTAAGGCTTGAAATTTAAGAAATAAGAAGTAGGATCCACATTGTTCATTTACTTCACCCTTAGATATATCCACCTCCACTTTCACTTCTACCACTACCACCACCACCTTCACTCACTCACACACACACACACTCTCTCTCTCTCTCAAACAACCTCCTTTGCCTCCCATTTTGTCCTTCATTCATGTGCCCTTCTAGGAGAGTGTTTGGGTATTAGTAAGTGCCCTATTGTACCAAACTCAGTTAGTAGAACCCTAGAGGAGCCAATGAATAGTCCACATTGTTTGCACCTATTTTCTAGGCAGCTTGTCTTTAGTATGTAACAGTTCCTCCTATTCTCTTTTGACTCTTGTGTGCTAGTCCTACTCTTAGGCATTACTCTTGGCATTGATAGCTTGGTCTTGAGCTCCGTTTGAAGTGCTTATGCTCAACCATCGATTGTGTAAATGAACCAGAGGTCTATTGTGATACACTGTGGGTAGCATGTATTCGAATGCCTATGGTTCATGTAATGCTTATGGGGCACTTTTATAACTCCAGAATATTGGTTTGATGCTTAGACAAGCTTCTTAGATAGATTAGAGCTCGAATACCTTGATGTTTGAAGGGTTTATTGCTATAGCAAAGTTTGGATAGTAAGCATTCACAATGAATGCTTATGTATTGAATGCATATATGTTATTCGGGTATGCTATATTTTATGTTGATGCTTGCCATTGTTGCTTATGCCTAAATATGCTTATGGTAAGCTCTACATCTTGGATTTGAGCTTAGTTGATTGCATTTGGGTAGTGGCTATTTGCTTCAATGATCTCCACTTGCGAGCTTGAAGACTCATTGTATACATGATGTACTTTGGGCAACCAAATGCTATGAGCTCTATGCATTGAACTTTATTTGCTACTTCAAATACTCTGGATTTCTCTAATGGAAGTACTTGGTATTTTTTATGCAGAACTTGGTTCATTTGAGTCAGTGGTGAAAGAGCCTCTTATGTTCTCTTTGGTTTATGCATATACTATCATTACACACATTTATGACTATGGGCTAATTTGCCTTTGATTTGGATACCTTGTACTGCTTATTTATCAGTAGGTTGTTAGTGGTGGCTATATGCTTGGCATGCATTGCGGTATACATCTATATACCCTCCACCTTGGATGTTTTGATAGTTTTTGGTACTCGCTGGTTTAAGCTTTGTCTTTACAGTGCTAGTTGTATTGTATATCTTGGTTGCTACCCAAATTTTCCTAGGAGTGGAAGCTTATTCTTTTGCATGTTTGTCTATAGTTACATATTAATTTGATATAGTTTTATGGATAACCATGCTGAAAATCAATTTTGAGCAATTATTTAGAGAGCAGACACTTGTATTCAACACTTTAGTGCTTTCTACTTGTAGACAACCATAGAGTTGTTGTTATTACAATAGCCCACACTCTCTTTGTTTGGTAAACATAATGGTAGGTGCTTCACATGCTTTCAATGACAATGCTATCTTTAACATAGAGAAGTTGGATGGCAATAACTTCTTGTATTAGAAGACTCAAATTTGGTAGGTATTGGTGTAGAAGAAGTAAGTTAAGCTATTGAAATTAGAGGGCATCAAACCAAAACTTAATGATGCAAAGGAATGGGAAGAGCTTGATGGGCTATGTTGATGAACAAGGTGGAAAATCCAGAAAATCTAAAGCAGAAGACAAGGCTAAGGTAAAAACGGAATGGAGGACGAAGGCACGCCAAGAAAAATCGAAAAACACAAGAAGTGTGAAAAAGTCCTAAATCAAGGAGAGACGCACAAGAAAAAGTGCAAGTCAATACTTTTGTAAAAGAGCGCAAGGCACACTATGATTTATTTTAAGAGCACAGGGCTCTGACCCGTGCAAATTGTAAAGGTAGATGGGCGGTAGGAAGAAAGCTAGGAAGATAAGAGAACAATGGAAAAAAGGGCCTAGGCTATGGTCGATCATGTAAAAAGGGGATGACTACCCAAAATGGATTTAGGGTTTTGGAATATAAAGTTCAAAAAGTGAATGAGAGCTCATTCTTTAGTGTGTGGCAACAAGAGACTCGCCTTCTTCTCTTCTCTTTGCTTGCTTGTGTGTGCTTAAGGGAGGGAGTGTGAGAACATGAGGGAGTGAGTGTGTGAGGGCGAGGGATCAAGGAGATGAAGCTCTCCACCATCTCCTTTTTTCTTATTCTCTTCTCTTGTCTCGCATGCGGCTATGGAGGATGGAGCTTGGAGGTGGAGACTTGAGGATGCTTGAGCTTGCATCAAGAATCGTGGAGCTATCGGCGTGCTTGAGAGAGGAAGCAACTCAATTGGGCATCAAGGTAAGCTCACTACACTTGTAGAGAGGGAGGGTGCATCGGCTCTGTGAGAGGTAGCCATTAGTGCTCGCTTGAAACACTTGAACAATAAGCGGTCCGTGGGTCTTGGCGATTGAGCTTGAGCTCATCTCTACATTTTGGTCCCATTGCGGGGACAACAGATTCAAGCTTGCGCGCTTCAAATCAAGCATCAAAGTAAGGGTTTCATCCCCGAACCGGAGCTTGAGATAGATAGGAGGTTTTTAGTTTTAATCCATGCTACAAGTAAGTATTTTTGGTTGTTGATGATTAGTTGAGTAGAAGGAATCAATTCAGTACCTTACTTTTATTTTTTGTCACATTTAGAGTAGGATAGGAATGAGAAATCAGAGTGGGGGGCTTGAAGTTCACTGTTGTAAAACAATCACGAATAGGGCAATAACAGGGAAAATTGAAAAAAAAAAGAGTGCTCAGATATCTCGGAGTTGAAGGTGGAGTGATTGGGAAGGCTAAGGTGCTGGCTAGCGAGGCCTTAAGGTATTGGGTGACCAGGGAAAACCTCATTTACAGTTTTTACAGTTCTGACTGTATGTGTGTGTGTGTGTGTGTGTGTGTGCTTGCAAGTCCAGGCCTATGTTAGATTGATCGGAGCATATCGGGGCTTTCAGTGAGATCCAAGTATAGGATGCCCTTGGTCTACACTCCTTGATTCCTAGAAGTCCTTGTAGGTGCTAGCAAAATTTAAGTGAGGATTTTTGGCAAAAATGTGATTGACACGTACTTTCATCGGCGGAATCGAACACTTCCCACAGTGTACAATTCCCAGAATTGGACCAATCCGACCCATTTGATTCCCAGAATCGAACCAATAGACCTATTCGATTCCCAGAATCGAACTTGAACAAACCCACCCGGTTCGATTGGACACACCTGTTCGATTTTGAAAATCGGATCAACTCCAAATTAGATTCACCACTTCCGTCCGATTCGAATCGGACGAGAAGAAATCAGTGACACTTCGTTTGACTGGACGCTCAACCCATCCGATCACAACAATCAAACCACAAAATCAGACCAATAGACCTGTTTGATCGGACATACCTTCGAATTGAACCAAGCACCCCTGTTTGATACCTAGAAATTGTGGCCGAACAGTCTGAAAGGCTGTCTGGTGTTGTGGACTGATTGCAAGACCCCAACTTGATCCTAAATGAGCAAAACGGGATAGTACAGCAAACAAACCCGAGAAGCTAGCGAAAACTGCTAGGAACCAAACACATGACCCTATCAAGCTAACCCATAGACAAGAGCGCCGGAGTTGCACACACTTTGTTTTCTCACTCACTCTGATTTCCATCACTCAAAGCACACTTGAAAAGAGCTAAAAGCCTGATTTCGCACAATGCACGGAAACGAGCACACACGCGCACACTCACAGAGTGAGGGTAAGTTGAGGATTGGTTGTAATTAACAAGGAACTCACCCAGACTTAAGAACTTGAAGGAACCCACCAATAGGAGAAGATCCAAAGACATAGATGGGTGATTGAATCCCCAAAAGTAGGAGCAAGCGAGCAACACGACTGAAAAACCAGATGCGTACTATTATGAAAGTGGATCTACCCGGCCTTATCAACTTGATCGACAACTTGGCAGAACAGGAAGCCTTGGACCTGGAAGAGGGTAGCTCAAGCATAGGAGCAACAAGGAGCTTGATCTAGGAGACTTTCCTAAGGCTGTCCAACAATTAGAGAACAAATACGATGCTCAAACCCAGCTAGAGTATCACGGTAGACCTATAGAGGACATCATAGCAGATCTCGAGGAGGAGAGGAAGTTGGCACGTAGGGCTCTGCAAGGCCTAGCTATGTACAACCAGGATCAGCAAACTAGGAACTTACGCCAGAGCTTAGAAATGCAAGAGTTGTAGAGAGTGCTAGCGCTAGCAGACAGAAATCGGTCAGAGAGTGAGAGAGCACTAGAAGGAGACCTCACGTTGAGCAAGCTCTTGATGAAGCGGCTGCTAGATAATGCAGCCCACAGAACAAAGCATTGCAGCATTGGTAACACCGCTGATGATAGGGTTAGGAGTTAACTAAGGCTCTAAGAGCCAATCAAAAATCCCTATGGTAGCAAAGTAGCTGGACAAATACCAAGCAATCAATGACCCATACAACTTTGTAGAGCAGTTTGAGTAGGTCTGTGAGGCCAACGCCTCACTGATCCTATTCAACCAAGCCTTCAGACTGTGCTTAGGCGATAAGGGTCAGGACCTGGTACACAAGTCTAGATGCTGCAGAGCGTGCCAATTTCAATGGCTTGAAAAATCTATTCATTAAGAGATTTTTCAAACCCGGGTACTCTGATAACTTGTTGGTGTGACTCATGAACATCAAGTAGAGAGAGAAAGAGGACATTCTAGATTATGTAACCCATGTGAGGAGTCTCTTCAAGAGAATCCCAATGGGTGAGAGACCAACTGAAAGAGTGGTATCCACGGTATTCATCAGCGGTATACAAAGTGAAGAGCTCTACAAAGCCTTGGCAAGCAACTCGAGCCTGCAGCGAGACGCACTGACAACAGGGTCTTTGAGGAAGCTATTAGAGTGGATGACCATCTCAAGAAAAGAAGCTCTAGAGCCTTGAATCGAGAAGAGTCCAGTATAAGGGGTTCCGAGAGAGCCTCAACACTGAGTGAGATAGTAGGCCCAAGAGTGTAGGACAAAGGGAAGGGCACTAACTCGGGACAAGAGCTAGCAGAGATTAGGATGGACATAACCAAATTACAGGAGATGATGAGATGACCAATGCACCCACATGTCCAATGTGTGCATTGTGGCGGAAACCACTTGCCAATTGAGTGTCAGTATCCTAGGTCACAACCTTGTGCTAATTGTGGTAGGTTTGTGGCTATGACACCATGCACTGTCGATTACCTTGGAGATTCCCATACTTGCAGCCTTACGGTCCACCCTACCTTGAGAACAAGCCACTGAACTTCTTTGGAGGGGGAGTCCCATTGGCTCTCCTAGTACCTAATGATGCTAAGCCGCCTATCCCTAGGACGGAAATAAATCCTACAGGTATCCCTAGACCACCTAGACCCTATGTGACCCACCCACCGAGTGATACTCCAGTCCACTATGTGAATGAGTTGAGCGACGACGAGCCTTATGTAAACCCATACGTGTCATATGATGAGGAAGGCAACACAGTCCTTATGGACTACCGACCAATGCCTGTGATGGCATTGGGGAGGGGGAGAGGTAGAGGCCTAGGAGCACAAACCCAAGAGCCAATTGTGTGTTGGAGTTGCGGTTACCCATGACACATTTCTTCACAATGCCCTTAGAGGGAGCAAGCAAATAGAGATAAGACTTACCTCAGATGCACTAAGTGTGGAATCACTCATCTAAGACTTACCTCAGATGCCCTTAGAGGGAGCAAGAAAATAGAGCTAAGACTTATCTCAGAGGCCTAGGAGCACAAACCCAAGAGCCAATTGTGTGTTGGAGTTGCGGTTACCCATGACGCATTTCTTCACAATGCCCTTAGAGGGAGCAAGCAAATAGAGATAAGACTTACCTCAGATGCGCTAAGTGTGGAATCACTCATCTCTTTGTCTATTACCCTAGGCGGAGACCATCCTCTAGTTTGAGAAACGAACCATCGGTTATGTTGGGGTTGTTTGGCGTCAAGACACTCGATGGGGAGGCCATTTCTATCCCATTGCATGCCCTAACCCACGTGCAGACGAAGCATGCCGGCATATCATTTCTAGGGCCTAGCAACCTTGATGCAACCTCAGTTGGAAAGAAGAGTTGGAGATGAAGGAAGCAAAGAATAGACGCTAAGGTCACCCTCAAAACCGGAAGTGCCACAACACTACCTGTGGGGAGAAAAGTCATTGACGCAAAGGAAGAAACATTGGCTCCACGGATGACTGAAAGGGGAAATGCTAAGGTTAGGGAGTACCCCAACCCAAAGCGCCAACTCGAAGCCATCGAGAAGGTGAAAGAATGGGTGAAGGAGGCTTAGGAGCACCTAAAATATGCTGAGCCCATACTAGAAGATGAGATTGATGATCTCTCAAGCATGAGTGCGCCAATCTCTCTACCATGACCAAAATTAAGAGAGACGATAACATCACAAGCAGAGCCAAGTAGAAAAAGGCTAAATGCTTCGAGTCCGCAAAACTGTTAAGGCCATTGGCCAAGAACTGTAGACTTAGGAGAGAGGCAAGTGACTAGCAACCTCCTCAATACACTGGTGACCACCCCTGTAACTCTAAGCTTGGGCAACCTACTTAGGCAGCATCCAATGCTATGGCTAGAGCTAAAATAGTGGGTCAAAGAACCAAACAAGCCAATTACCACAAACTTGCCTAAGCATGATGCATAAAATTAAATACCGAGTTTGACGTTGCATTCCATGCCTAAATCCTTGCACATCAATGCTTTTTGGAAAGGCACAGAAATGCATGCAATATTGCGAGTCCTAGCTTTGGGGGATCTCACAAGAAAGGGGATTGTGGACACAGGGGTAGGAGTGAGTGTGCTAAGCCATGTAGTACTCTAGACCTGGGTTAACCCACCGATCGAGACTGCCAGGTTCAATGTCACGTTGCTAATGGAATGAAGGTGAAACTGTTCGGAGTGTTGAAATATTGGCCAATGAAGATTGCAGGAATCCAATTCTCATTTGACTTCATAGTCATGAAGGGAAAGGACTACGACATCCTGCTAGGCCGACCCTGGATGCGCAATGCGAGAGTCATAGAAGACTAGGGCAATAGTCTCATCTTCTTAGGCAATCAAACAAAGGCTGTAAGAATAGAGATGGACACTTGGAAGACTATGTCAGTCAACCTAGATGCCATCTCAACCATGTTGAAGGGTGACAGACAATAGACTAGGCGATCCTATGGTAAGTATGTCCCATGCCCTAAGGATGCTCGAGATTGGATGCATGTTCTTGCTACTATCGATCTATCATTCTTAGACACTGAGGAGTACGAACACGCCATTAAGGCAACTAGTAAGCTCAAGGGCACACCTTTAGCGCCAGTCTGCATGATGATCGGGAGCCTAAATGGAAGACCCAATCATGTTGCATTCCAAGTCCCAAACAATAGATGAGAGCTCCTAGAGATTCTAGGATACTTGACCGACAAGTCGACTGACAATCCAGCAACGAATCTTAAGCCACTCTAAGACCTCTTGGACAAGCCTGAATGGCAATGGTCCAAGATACACAATTTAAACTTGAGATATAATTGAGCTCTAATCCAATAAGAAGAGAATTGTCAGAACTAGGAGAATAAGAAGCAACTGAACAAAGAACTTTGACGACGAATATGAGGACTGCTATTCCTTCAATGACGAGAGCAAAAGGGAAATCGATACTCTAGAGTATGATACTGGGGGGCATATAATTGAACAAATACAAGTAGACCCCAGACCACGCAAGCAAAGTACACTTAGAGTAGAAAAAGGAGTCAGACATAAGGACTGCGATCGAACTTGGTGGAGCACACTGGTGCAATTGACTATGAGCAGGCAGACCTAGCCCAATCGAGTGGCACACCACTACTGCGAATGGACTCACCTTCTGAGCTATGACCACCAAGAGAGAGCCCCTCTTCTAGTGAAGATGGATAGTTCGATTTTGAATCAGAAGTCAGCTCAGATAATGACCTTGAAATACCTCGGCCTCCCAAGACTAGACACACTAAGGGGGACCTACCCATCCACCTATGATGCCAATAGGTAAGGGAGGAACGATAGACACTGAGTAACGAAACGTGGACACAAGAACAACGAAAACCACAAGACCTGCCAAAATGATTCATGAATTTCAAAAAGGGAGTTAGGGTGGTGATCTTGCTAGGAGCCAAACGACAGGGACAAGCAAGCGAACCAATCAAAGCACTCGCCAAGGTCAAAGAGGTTAATTTAGCTAGGGAGGGGGAGACCCCACGACCTGTCTTTATAGTCGATGACTTGGCTGAGCAAGATGAAGCAAGTTGCATTACACTCTTGTGAGAGTATGTAGACATCTTTGCTTGGTCCCTAGAAGAGCTCAAAGGGGTAGACATGAGTGTCGTGACTCACAACATATCCATGACACCTGACGCAACATCGGTCAAACAATGATCATATCCCATGAATCCAAAGCACGCCCATGCTATCAAGGAGGAAATCGATAAGCTAGTGAGAGTAGGATTCATCTATGAAATTGAACACACGGACTAGGTTTCCCCCATAGTTATCGTATTAAAGAAGAATGGAAAGATTATAGTGTGTATCAATTATAAGTAGGTAAACGTAGCTACAAAGTGGGATAATTACCCACTGCCATACTTTGCACAAGAGAGTGGCTAGCAAAGAGGCCTATAGTTTTCTGGACGGTTTCTTTGGATAGAATCATGTGCAAGTGCACCCTACGATAGGCATAAGACCGCATTCATCACTGAATGGGGAGTCTTTGCCTACATAGTCATGCCTTTTGGATTAACTAACGCGCCAGCCACTTTCCAACGACTAATATGTACAATATTCAAAGATATGCTGAGAAAGGAGTTAGAGGTCTTCGTGGATGACTTGTGGGTTCACTCTACTTGGTGAGAACACTTAGACAGGCTTTGAGCAGTCTTTGAACGATGGCGGCTATACCACCTCTCATTGAACCCCTTGAAGTGCCAGTTCTGGGTGAAGCATGGATGTATCCTAGGACACATGGTGTCAAAGAATGGCATTGCCATAGATTTCTTGAAGATCAAGGTCATTGTCAATCTTCCACCCCTAACTGATTATAAGGGTGTTCAGTGCTTTTTAGGACATACAGGATATTATCAACGGTTTGTGTTAAACTATGCATTGATTGCTGGACCTCTATACAAGCTATTGATTCGCATTGCTAGATGCCTCCTACTTTTGGAGTTTGATTTCTTCGTGATGATGCGTAAAGGGAAACAACATTACATGGCTGACCATGTGTCTCGCATCCCCACAGGAGAAGCAGTTGGACAAGGCATTGTAGACGAACTGCCATACGCACATCTATTCCGCTTATCCAATGAAAAAGATTTGTTTAGAGCTGACATGACACCATATTGCACAAATGACATAGTTCAAGTGCTTGAACACGGACTACCAGAATGACCAATAGAAAAGGCCCAACTCAGGTGGCTTATCTTGAAAATCCAACCCTATTAGTTGATAGCTGGCCAACTTTACAGGATGGGGCAAGATGGGTTATTGTGCAGATGCGTGTGTGAGCACAAGATGCATGACGTGCTGACGGAGGGACATGGTGGAATTGCAGGAGGACATTTAAGCAAAGATGCGACAACCCGCAAGGTGTTGCAGTCCTAGCTGTGGTGGCCCATGAGATGCGGCATGACTTGTGAAACATTGTGACGAGTGCCAAAGGACTAAAGTTCCGATTCATAAGGATCACATGGAGCTAACCCCAATTATTGCACAACAACCCTTTCAAAAATGGGGAATTGACTTCATCGGACCCATTAGTCCTGCAACACAGTATTCACAGCCAAATACATTGTTGTGGCTATCGATTATTTGACAAAATGGGCAGAAGCGCAAGCTATGAGAAAGAATGATGCTCGGACCACTGCTAAGTTTCTATGGGAGCAAGTGATCTCATGATTCGACTGCCCCATCGAACTAGTTAGTGACTAGGGCACACAGTTCATCAACGAAGTGATAGCTTACCTCTTGTCCTCCTTCCTAATCATCCATCGAAAATCCTTGCCTTATTACCCACAGGCAAACGGTCAACCTGAATCAACAAATAAAATCCTAGAAAAAGTCTTGACCAAAGTCATCTCTGCTTCATGCAGTGATTGGAATAACAAGCTGATGGCGGCCTTGTGGGCCTACCGCACAGCTTACAAGACGATTGTAGGACGACAGACCCCCTTTAGATTGACATATGATATAGAGGCAATCCTCCCCTTGGAATTCTTCGTACCAAGCCTTAGGATAGCCCTTCAAGAAAGATGGGATGGGAAGGGGGCATGGACGGAACACTTGATTGAACTTGAATGCTTAATGGAAACATGGCTTCTAGCCACCCATCTGCTCATATGCGAGAAGGCAAGACTCAAAAGCTGGTTTGACAAGCATGTCAAGCAGCACAACTTCATACAGGGTGAGGGGATCACTAGTCATGCATACGACATATTTTGTTGGTCTCAAACTCTAGGCAAGCCTACAGTGTCATCCCACACAAGAGGACCCAACCTGTATATTTCTTTCGTGCTCAAATTACTAGGAAGTTGCCATTGCTAATTGCACATCTTAGCAAGGGAAATGTTTGTTATGTGGCATGAGTTCATCTGCAACGAAAAAGGAAGTTTAAATTGAACTGTATTGACTGAAAAGTAAATTGTCACAAGGATAGCAAAACCGTGACAAGACAATTAATATTACCTTCCAAAAGATAACCAAACCAATCTAAACATAGAAATATTCATACCCTAAGCACTTGACTACTTTCCTTATTGTGGGGTCAAAAAAATTCGAAAAGATAAAAAACTAGGGCTGCCCCCGAGATCCTTAAAAAGAAACCCTAGGCCCGACATACGTCACCTTAAAGGATCTAAAACGGATTATTCCATCGTAGGACTTGCGCTGCAAGTACGAAATAATTTAGTCTTGTGATTGATTCACAAGGAGAAAGGGTAAAAACCCTCAACAAGGATGGCAGATCCCTACGCAAGTTATCTTGCAAAAGGACGTATTTTTGGATATCCTTCTAAATAAGGAAAGTTGTAAACCGGAAACTAGCATATCTAAGGAACTTTAGGGTTGACCAAGTTGGGTTAATAAGGTACGCCCTACACCGGAATGTAAAGGATCTTGCCAATTTACAAGACACCTTGGGAACGAGTGCTGATACACTCAAAAGGAAAGAACACTTCCTTAGCAATTTGCCAAACAACATGGTTGATTAATGAAAATGTTTGTGCTTGCTAGAGATTTTAGGGCTCTGTTTGAATTATGAATTACAAATTAAATAAGTACCTATACTTCAGGTTAAAGGCCTGAAGGAAGAGGCAGTTCCAGTTACCACCGACTACCTGCCTAACCCTAACCAAGGGGGTTGTTCACCGCGCCGGGAACGTGGACCGAACCCGCCGCGAGAGGTCTCTTCGTTGAGCTCTACTTGGAGTAGGAGGACGCTTGGATGCCAGGGGGGCTCTGGCCATAAACCCCTCGCCTTCCGGGTCCTGCACAAGAGGCTAATGTGACTTGGGATTGGATCTCGAGGCCTGCATACTAGTCTACGGGCAGAAGCTTGGAATAGTGATCACTATGGATTACTGGATAGCCTTCGGGCAGATTATGGACAAGCCTACGGGCGGAACTCCTTGTATTTCAAAGATAAAAATGATGATATGTTAATAAAGAACTTGTTTGATATTGTTTTTTTTTTCTATGTCATGTGATAAGATTACGTGAAGGAACCAGTGTTTAACGGATTAATTAAAGAAGCTGGTTGTTACATGTCAAACTAATGTGTTAGATAATTACATAACTAAAACAAACCGAGGAAAGTGCGGAGGATGGGCCATAGGTCCGTCCTGCGGTTGGGTGGTCCCGGTTAGCCGGGAACTTTTCTCAAGGAACAGCGGGATGATCGTCAAAGAAAACGAATAACGAAAGCGATGACCTAGAGTTATGTCTTAACCGATTTATGTTGTTTTAGGGGAACAGAATGGGATTATGCCTTATGGCAAAGAGGTTGAGCTTTGCATCCCTCTCGTTTCCCATTCTCCTTGAACCAAGTGCAGCGTGAACCCGCTTCGGACCTGGCATTTCTGCGTAAAGTAGTTCGCTCGGGTCTAACGCTAGTTGCTGTTAGTTAATGACCAATCATGAAAACCCTAATTCCGATCGATCCTAAGTGGGAACGGCCAGGATACTTCCGCTATGTGGCAGGCGCGGGAAGACCTAGATCGCAAATCCCGTAACATCCCATGGGAGTGCCGGGCGGAGCTTTCTAGACATCCTTTCCGATGGACTACTAAGACGTGTCCTGGATGATACTAGTGGGCACGTTACACTTTGTATTGAAAGATTTCTTGACAAGCGCTTGATGCACATTTTCTAGTTGCCTCAAAGATCGGATTTCATGCCTTGCAAGTACAACATTTACCTTTGAACAAAGCCTCGTTTCTTTGTGTCCATGTGGCCCACAAAACATTAGCTCTCAACCACAACCAAACCTCATTAGGGAGACCATTGGGCTCCCCTAAAAGGGCTTCTTTCCATGATACTTGTAGGGGTACATGTCCTTAAGTACAAACTATAGAAGCCCAAAACATTGTTATTGTACGTATATTGAATAAACAAGTGAGTAAAAGATTGAAGAGCATATTTACACCTAGGACAATATCCATTTCCTATTCCCAACTTGAATTCTCTTTCCCCTAACCCCTGAGTACCTTTGTGTAGTATTAGACAATGTAGAGTGGATTTTATTACAATGAACTTAGGTGACCAAAGATTATTAATTCTAAACTCCCATTTTATCATATTCCAATCAATGATACATTTGTCATTATGTTCACTAATCAATTTGGGCATGTTGGGTAGAGGTAGTAGAGGTAGACTATTTTCCCTTGTGAAGGACTTGGGGTTGAACTCTCCTCTTAGTTGGATAAGTTTGGAAATGCTTCGATTCTTTTTAGACATCTTGTCCCCATAACCAAGTCTAAGTCATCCCTATTTAGATGGAGTTTGGCTTGGATATAATAAAGGCTAAGCCACCCTACAATTTGAAAATCCCATAGGTCCTCCCACAATAGGATCCACCTCCTAAACCATGTGTGGCCCACATCCATTTGTTGCTCAAGGGTATCTCCACAAGAGAAGCTAAATCATACTCAACTTGGGAGGCCCATGGTAGGGTGCAATACATTTTTTTCTTCAGCGTAGTTTTATCCTTATATTTAAACCATGAGGTCCATATATTTTTTTGTTAAACTAGATGTCTTACCTATACTAACTTAAAATTTGGAGAAAGCAACAATTAGCATTACTAGATTCCTCCACCTTTTATAGTTTTCAATTACCTCAATATGCAGTAGCATGGCCCAAACCTTTGAAAAGTTGAAGAATGCTTCTTACATTCCACTTTAAGGCTAATTTGTCAACTACTTGTTCCAAATCTATGAGACCTAGACGGCCCTTGTTTTTATGGAGAGCACAAGTGCTTCAATCTACTTTGGGTAATCTTCTATTATTGTCACTTGAACCCCAAAGGAATGCTCTATAGATTGAGTCTAACTCCTTAAGTGTAGATTCATTAAGTCTCTAGCATTCCAATAAGTAGATAATGAAGGTTATCAAGATGTGCTAAGCACTACTACCCTCTTGGCTAGATTACTCTAATACCCTTTCCAAGGGGGGGTTGGAAACAAGGGGGTGCATGTTGGATAGAGGTAGTAGTGGTTAACTATTTTCCCATGTGAAGGACCTCAGATGAACTATCTTCTCAATTTAATAACATCAAAGATGCTTGGGTTCCATTTTGAGATATTTTCCATAACCATGTGTAAGTCACCATTATTTATATGGAGTTTGGCTTGGATAGAGTGAGGGCTTCTAGAAGTCCTTCCACACTTGGATACACCTCCTAAACAATTTGTGACCTACATCAAACTATTGCTTAAGGGTGTCTCCACAACAAAAGTTTAACCACACTCAATCTTGGGAGGCCCATGGTAGGGTGAAGTTCATTTTTTCCTTCAACCTAGTTTTATCCTTGTATTTAAACCATGAGTTGTCTATAAATTTTGCTAGACTATGCTAACCTGAAATTTAGAGAAAGCAATAATTCACATTGCTAGATACCTCCATCTTCTACAATTTTCAATGCAAAAGTTGCCAACACCTCAATTTAGTAGAATGTCCTAATCTTCAAAGGGTTGAGGAATGATCTTTACATTCCACTTTTAGTCTAATTTGTCAGCTAGTTATTGCAAATCTGGGAGACCCAAACCACCTTTTTTTTTGAAGAGCACAAGTGCTCCATGATACTTTGGGCAATTTTCTATTATTGTCACGTGAGCCCCAAAGAAATGCTCTATAATTCATCGAGTTCCTTAAATAAAAATTTATAAGGTCTCTAGCATGCCAGAAAGAAGATAGTGGAGGCTATCAAGATGTGATGTGCACTATTGTTCTCTTGGCTAGATTGCTCTGATATCCTTTCCTAGACTCTAGTTTCTTCCTTTACCATATTCCACTACCACCTTTGGTTTTGGGTCACTATGTAAGCCATTGGGATATCTAAAAGCCTAAAGATATCTATGCTTAAATTTATCCTTGATCCACCAACCATCTTATGCTTGTCAGCAATAACGTGTCCTTTCTTAAGATAGTCCAATCTGGTTACCATAGTTATCTAGGTTGAAAAGATCCCTTAACAAAGGGGAACATGTATTTTGAGCATTAGGTTTGTCGGACTTATTATTTTGATTTTCGTCATTCTTTCCTTTTTTATGATTGATAGTTGGAAAACTATCAAATGATTGTTCAATTGGAGCGGCCTTTTTGAATTCTTGGGGTCTAGATGAGAGCTAGGGCCACCTCAATAAGAACCTGGGGATGCCATCTAGGATTGACCTAGTTGACAAGACTTTGGCTCAGAATCTTACCTAAGGGAGAGGTAATCAAGATGGGTAGGTTCGATAACTCTATCCATATAGGGACTTCTATTGGTTTGTGCCCATTAGGATTGAATTCATATGTCCATTTGAATAATAATAGATGAGAGTTCTTTATCATCCACTGACCATTGCTAAGGATATTTGAGAACAGCTCCTCTATTTAAAACAAGAACGAAATTAGTTGCTTAGAAGATATTGAATAGACAATGCTCTACCTCCTAGAGACTCCTAATTAGAGAAAGCTATCATGCCCTCTCAACCTTCTCCTTTGACTAATGGTTTGGATTGACTTTTAAGTTTTCTATTGCACTCATGATATATGATGGGGTCTTTTCACATTTCCCTCATGGTACTTATAGTACATTATCAATCATTGAGGATACTTAGGCCATTTCATTAAGATATTCTATGAGTGGACGAGTCACATGATAGAGGCTTATCAATGCCTTGTTAAAATATGCATTGCTCCAATGATTAATACCATCTCTAGGAATAGAAGTGCCTATTTTACCCCTCTAGCATGTTGTTTGATTATGGTTGAGTTCATTGGTGATGCATAGCTAGGTTGGATGGCTAATTGAGGCAGTTGTGGGCTCCATTATTGCTTCCTTCTACTGCTAGAGATGTCTCATCACTATTTATTTGACCAATTCCAACAAGATTTGTGTTAGAATCTATGAAGGGATGGTTCTAAGGACCTCCTCTCTAGTGGACCAATTGTGCATGCCTATACACAATATTAAATTGCATGTGCCATTCAAAACCTAGAAGAAGCATACCTCCTCTTTCTTGAATAAAGTTTCTATATCAATGTTTCCATTGATTCTCTAGCTTCTAGTTTTGATTGGTTAGATAACTAAGAATAGTACATAATTTTGTTTAAACCTATCACCAAGGGCATCAACTACTTGTATATTAGGAACATGGCCAAAGTCATCCATGATTAAGGTAGGGACTGATCCAATGTTAAGGGATGTAGCATGCTTACCTTCCGAATTTACCAACATCTTTACATGCTTGGAGGAAGAAATCAATGCAAGTGTGGAGGCCATTCTTGGATCTCCCCTGAGGGGAAACATATAGGATAACATTAGCTAGCATAGCCATCTTGGGAGTAGTGTTAGTGATGGGATGCCCTTGCATGAAGGGCCATGTCGTGGGTAGTCAAGTAGTTCATTGGATAGGATGATTGTCCACTAAAATAGCTACTTTTTCTTTAAGGTCTCAATCCATTAACTAAAGGGAAATGCTATTAGCAATGGACTTTTATTTACATACAAAAATTCATAACTTTGTTAAATGAGAACTCCATATAAGCAAACATGCTACCCTTGAGGGTAACATCCAAAATATTGATGCACCATTTTTATTAGCTTATATGAAGCCTTAAAATAGTACTTTCTATTATGAAGAGATTGGAGACCTACCAAGGCATCTTGAATGATTGAGTGCTAAGAAGAGGTAATTAACATCTGAAGCAAGCTCGGGCAGAAATGGGTGGAGGAGAGAGCGCAGAACCCCACATTTTGGGCCATTGAAGATGCCGAATTTTGGCAAAATAAAGTTTTTGAAGTATCAAGGTCTGTGCCCGGCTACGAATGCCGACTCACCTTCTTCTCTTCTCTTTGCTTGCTTATGTGTGCTTGAGGGAGGGAGTGTAAGAGCGTGAGGGAGTGAGTGTGTGAGGGTGAGGGATCAAGGAGGTGAAGCTCTCCACCATCTCCTCTCTTCTTCTTCTCTCCTCTTCTCTCCTCTTCTCTTGTCTCGCATGTGGCCATGGAGGATGGAGCTTGGAGGTGGAGGCTTGAGGATGCTTGAGCTTGCATCAAGAATTGTGGAGCTATGGGAGTGCTTGAGAGAGGAAGCAACTCAATCGGGTATCAAGCTAAGCTCACTACACTTGTAGAGAGAGACGACGCTTTGGCTATGTGAGAGGTAGCCATTAGTGCGCTTGCTTGAAACACTTGAACAATAAGCAGTCCGTGTGGGTCTTGGAGGTTGAGCTTGAGCTCACCTCTACATATGTAATCTACCATCATTTTTTCATTGTCAAAGCATGTATACTTCAATGTCATTGAGATTGAGGGTGGTGCATATACATTATGGAAAAAGATTTGTGATTTCTATGATAAGTTGAGTTCTACAACTTAGTTGTATTGGCTTAAGCAACTCATGGACCTTCGTATGAAGAAAGAGACATCTACATTTTCTCACTTAAATGAGTTTCATTCCATTTTCAATCAACTTACTTCACAAGGCCTCAAGTTTGAGGAGAATGTAAAGTCTCTTTTCTTTCTTGTCATAGTATCTAAATCTTACATTACATTCCACATAGCTATGAGTGCAACCCCCCCTAAAGGGGGCTTTTAGCTCAAGGATGTAGAGGGTGCTTTGCTTACATAGAGGAAGTAAATAGGAAGAAGAATGATGCAATCTATACTTTTCATGCAATGACAATGAGAGGCAGATAAGGTGGTGATGAGAATAATAATTGTGGTAGAGACTCGCATCCCAATTGGGGCAAGTCTAAGTCTCATGAGTAATCACGCAGTAAGTCTCATGGTTCTAAGTCCTCTCTTACTTGTTATTATTGTGGTAGCAGGGTTACATAAGGCCGTAGTGCCATAAGATATGCAATGATAGGTGCAAAAAAGGCAAATGGAAAGTGCAGGATAATGCCAAATCTTCTTATGTGATCACAACATTGTTTCTAAGTCTAGTATTAAGATAGAAGAGATAAATACCTTGGAGTATAACTCAAATGATTACATACTTATTGCTTCATCACTTGATACTACTCAATCGATCAATGCCTTGTATTCTTACTTTTAGTGTGTTGGATTCTTGATTCAAGGGCTTTATTTCATGTTACCTCGCACCATCATTGATTCTATGCTTACCATACTATTACAACCAACCTTAGTGAGATAGCTTGTTGTTTGCAATTGTTGAAAATGTAGTGGTCTACGATCTGCTCGTTGTGCAGGATCATGCTATTAGATAGAGAGGACGTGCTATACAAGACCCATAGCTAGCTTTGAGACACTTTGCTAGAGCTTCATATCCTCTTGATCACTATGAGCTCTCTATAGATTATGACATGGTGACAACTTTGTTGAGCCACTTACCTATCAAGAGGCTACACACAAAGGTGATTCTCATTCTTGGGAGAGGGCAATGCAATCTAAGTTTGACTTGTTGCTAAAGAACCATACATGGGACTTAGTTTTCATACCCAAATGGGAAACGTGCATTGCCATGCAAGTGAGTGTACAAGCTAAAGAGTACCCCTAGTCACCCTAAGCCAACATATAAGGCTAAATTTATTGCAAAGGGTTTTAAGTAGGAGCACGGTATTGACTTTGATGAAGTCTTTTCTCTTATACTCAAGATGACTACCCTACGCTTGGTCTTGGCCTTGGTTACTCAATCAGATTTGGATCTATATCAGATGGATGTTAAGATGGCTTTCTTACATGTAAACTTGTATGATATGATTTATATGCACCAACCTAAGGGCTTTGTGGAGAAAGGTAAGAAATATCTAGTGTGCAAATTAAAAAAGAGTCTTTATGGGCTTAATTAGGCACCTAGGGAGTGGTACCATAAGTTTGGTGCTTTTATGCATTCGTAGGGGTATTTCCGTAGTGATATGGATCAGTGTTTTATACAGGAAGAAGTCCCATGATAGTAGCCTTATTATCTTGGTGCTTTATCTTGGTAATATACTTATAACTAGGAGTGTTCATGTTGAGTTGGATGCTCTAATGACTTAGCTTAAGAAGAGGTTTTAGATAAAGGACACGGGACGTCTCTCACACATACTTGGTATGCACATTATGCACACAATCACTCTAAGGGACTTACTCTACTTGTCCCAAAAGGAGTATATACATAAAGTACTTGAGTAGTTTCATATGCAAGATAGTAAGCCTATTGGATGTCATTTAACTTCTCATGTGAGGTTAGTTAGGGCCAATTGTCCATAATCAAATGATCTGAGGGTGAAGATGGCCAAGGTTTTGTATGTATCTATAGTGGACAATTTGATGTATGCCATGATAGCCACTTGTCTTAACATAGCATTTGTAGTGCGAGTTATCACATGTTATATGGCTACACTTGGTAAGCAACATTGGGATGCCATGAAGGGTATCATGAGATACCTTCAAGGCACTACAGATATGTGCATTTTTCCTATGGTAGCTAAGATATAGGAGTTGTGGATTACATTGACTCAGATTATGCAGGACATGTAGATAGTAGGATGTCCACCTCTAGGTATGTCTTTACCTATGTTGGAGGTGCATAAATACATAGGGATCTACTATCAAGGCAGAGTATATTGTAGCCACCACGAAGGCTTGTAAGGAGGCCCTATGGTTAGGCCATCTAGTTGCAGACCTTGATATAACTATGACTCTTCCATTGCATTAGGATTTGATAAGTACCATTTAGTTGGCCCTTGTAGGTAACAGGATGCTCCTCATGAAAGATCACCCTACATGCCTCATTCACCTAGTCTAGTCTCATATGCATCTTATCCTCATGAAAGATAACATCATGGTTGTGGATAACCTTCCAAGCCTATGGATTCAAAAGATGATAGCCCATCTCACCTACATCCCCATATCTAAGAAATATGCATTTGACAAACTTCAGATCCAACTTGTTATGCTCGTCCTTGGGAACATGGAAAAAAGCCTAACATCGAAAGACCCTCAAATGAGTATATGACAGAGGTTTTCCAAACCATACCTCCTTTGCAATTCAACTAAGGGCAGTGCATGGGGATCTATTAACAAGATGCATGGCAATAGTAACTACTCAACTCAAAAGTACTACGGTAAGGTTACATGACTAATCATATTATGGAATCTTTCTTGAATAGTAATGCTCATGCACTTTGCAATACTATTCTAGAGTGGGGTGTGTTGGGTGGTCAACTGACGCTTATATCCTATTTATCGCAAAATTGTTCAAATGCCTTGGAGACATATTCACTCCCATTGTCAGACCTTAGGCATTTTAGCCTAGACCTAGATTGGTTCTCAACAAGAGCAACAAAGTGCTGAAATATAGCCAAAATATCCAATTTTTGCTTAATAGGATGAGCCTATACCTTACACAATAATCATCAATAAATGTCACAAAGTACTTCATGTCACCCAGTGATTGATAGGGCATGGAACCCCATATATCAAAATGCATAAGAGTCAGAGGCTCACCCATGCACATAGAGTGAAACTTTTTATGAATCTTTCTATGTGAAACTTTTTATGAGTCTTACATGTCTGTCTGCCATAAAGACAATGATTACATGAATTAAAATGCAAGTAATTAAGAGGTAGAAGATACTGTAACTGAGTAAGTACTTTCATTCCTTTCAAAGACATGTGGCCAAGGCAACAATGCCATAAAGATACATGTGGTGAATTGGTAGCAAGGAATACATGGTCAACAAATCCAAATACAAAAAAAGGGTAGAGAATCCCAACCTTGGTACCTTGAGAAAAAACAAGGCAACCACGGGTAATCTTTCATAAAGAATCACCAAAAGAGACATGATATTGTGCATCATCCAACTGTCCAGCAGGAGAGTAGGCTTTTGGTCAAAGCCATTACATGATGTGCATTATGCAAAACAAAATGCTACTTGAAGCAAACTGCAATCTAACATCCCTAATGCTAATGATATCCAATGTAGTGTTATTTCCCAGTCTTATAGAACCTATAATGTTGCGATAGATGTGAAACCAATCCCAATGCAAGTGGTAACATGGAAAGAAGCCTCCAAATCAAGTAGCCAACACTAAGAGTAAGTAGATGAAGCATCGCTCAATTGAGTAGCATCAAGAGCTAAAGCATTTAAGATATAGTCATTAGACTCAAGCTGCACTACATTTATCTCTTCCATCTTCACGTTATATTTACTAGGGACAATACTACGATCATCAAACTTTGCATTATCCTACACTTTCCCCTTGCCTTTCTCATTGCACCTATCATTGCGCATTTTATGGCACTGTGGCCTAATATGACCCTACTACCTACAATAATGACATATCAAAGAGAACTTACATCCGTAGGACTTACTACAAGATTTCCACAAGATTGGGACTTGCTCATGTTGGGTTGCAAGTTTCCACCATGATTATTATTGCCATTACTACCATTTTTACCTTCTTTAACAGTCAATGCATGAGAAGTGCAAGCTACATTAATGTTCTTCCAGTTTACTTCTTTTGTCAGTAGAGTGTTCTCTACATCATTACAATTAAAACTAGTCTGAGGGGGAGAAGCACTCATAGCAGTACGAAAGGTGTTCCATGACTCGAGTAGTGTAATATGCAAAAATAAAGACTTGATATTGTTATGAGCATGACAAGTGCTTTTCTAGAGCAAGGAGATTGCTCTTACAAGTTACAAGAGAAGAACTTGAAAGAGAAATTGAACTAGACCTTGATTACAAGAGAATGCTTACAAGAACATGGCTTGATTACAAGATAAGACTCGATAGAAGACAAGACTAGAACAAGACAAGAATTGGAAGAGGGCTTATCTCATAGGAGCCTCACAACTAATGTTGGCAAGACTGAAGGACTTGTAGCCCAAGACCCATAATTATACTAGAACTTAGGAGGTTAAGGGGAAGCTCCTAGATGATTACATCATTGATGAACTAAGCATCATTGACATAAGTAATGACATAAGCAATGTCGATGTAGGCCTTCATGCAAGCCTGTTCTAGAAATTTCCAAAGAATTAACTAGAACATTCTTAGAATCATCTAATACTTTTTCAAATCTTCTAAAATATTCTAGAATGTTTTGGAATCTTTTAGAAACTTCATGGAACTAGGGGATATACCATCTTGCATACGAACTAAGGGTTGAGTGTCTATTACATTAATCCCCCTCCTTGCACTAAGTTCCACAATGGGCGGTGGTGTGCTTTTGAATAGGCTTGGTTGGGTCTTGAGGGTGAAATTCGTGAGCCTTAATAGGAGCTATTTGAAGATGTGAAGCTGCTTCCCATGTTCATTCACTTGTATTATAGCCCTTCCAATGGACAAGATACTTTAATTTTCCTCTTAAATTCTCGAATCCAGGAATTTATCTATTTCATATTTTAGTGATCTTCAATTATGATTGGAAGCAATGGCTTTGGTATTCTTCCAGGCATATTGGATGTATGACATGGCTCCAAGGTTGAAACATGGAATATAGGATGGATTTTCATGGATGGGGGAAGCTGGAGATGATAGGTGACTGGATTTACTTGGCCAAGAATCTTGAAGGGCCCAAGTCATTGATAATCCAGTTTCTGGGAGGGGCAATAAAAATGTAGATCATGTTGAAGAAGGAAAACTTGATCTCCAATTTTGTATGATGGGTGTTGCATGGAAGCTTATTTGCATTTCTCTTGAGCTTATTTCATATGTGCTTGCAACTCCTTATGAATATCAAAGAGGTGTTGAGCTAAGTTTGTAGCAGTTGGATTCTTCTCTTCTGATCTTATAGATTGTCTATCCTTGGGTGTTGACCATAATGAGAAAATAATGGTGTGAATTGAGTGGAGGCATGGGAGGAGTTATTGCATGCAAACTCAATAAGGGGTAATAGATCCACCAAATTGTCTTGATGGTAGTTGATTGTGCATCCAAGGTAGTGCTCCAAGACTTGATTCACTCTTTTTGTTTGTCCATCACTCTACGGGGGTGATTGACTGAAGAAAGATTTAGTTATAATCCCAGAAGTTTAAAGAGGCTTCTCCAAAACCCAAATATAAACTAAGGGTCGTGATCAGAAACAATATTATCAGGTAACTCGTGGTGCTGATATACTTGTTCCAAGAAGAGCCTTGCTATCCCTTCCTCATTGATACACTTGGTTGTTGGGATAAAATATACCATGTTTATGAGCCAATTAACCACCACCAAGATGGAATCATACCCTCTAGAAGAAGGTAGTTCCTTGACAATGAAGTCCATGGATAAGAACAACCATGGCTTACTTGGAATAGGTAATGGTTGAAGAAGGCCATGATGTTAATGAAGAGGGAATTTAGCTCAATTGCATGTTCGCAAGAACACACGAAGTCCTTGACTAGTTTTCACATTTGCGACCACCAAAATCCCTTAAAACTAACTCGATTGTCTTATTAATCCCAAAATTCCCTATTGAGGGGAAATTATGTCTCATTTTGAGTATATCCACTTGCAAAGGACCACAATGAATACACAGGAGTCCTTTATAATAGAGTAGCCCATCAATGTCTTGGAAATCCCTTTGAGTTTATTATTGGCCTTGATGTAATTGCCTCTTGATATCCTTAGCGAATGAGTCTTTTGTAATTTCCTTCTTGACCTTAGATAAAAATCTAAAGTATTTTGGGGCTTTATTGATAACTACCCTTAACTTCAAATGCTTTGGTTTCAAGATTATTGAATTCTATTGGTCATGGGATTCATCACCTTATTTTGGTGCCAAATAGGATCTTTGAGATAAAGCATTTGGCTTCCTTGTTGGTGGCTAGGCCTATAGGTAATGACAAAGTTAAATCTGGATAGGAAACCACTCCATCTTGCTTGGCAACGATTCAAGACACAAGAAGTCATAAAATATTACAAATTCTGGTGACATGTATAGATAGTGGTCTTATGAGGAGTGCCTTCAAGTAGGTGTCGTGAAGTCTCCCAGGAGTCCATAATAACTAGAAGTTATTTATCATAAATTTCATAGTTGATTTCTGTAGTAGATAATTTTCTCAAGTGGAAAGCTATTGGATGAACTTGATTGTCATCGTGATCTAGGATAAAATAGATCCAAGTTCAATATTTGAGGTATGTGTCTCCATGATAAAGGGCTTTAATGGATTTGCATGGATGAGAATGGATGCTGAGGTGAAGGCTTGCTTTAATCTTTGAAAGGCTTGTCTAGTCCTTTGATCCCATACAAACTTGTCCTTTCCAATTAGGTTGGTTGGAGGGGCAGCAACATCAAAGTAATCCTTAATAAAGATTTGATAAAAATTTGTGAATCCCAAAAATCATTGAACATATCACATGATTGTTGCTAAAATTTTGATGCATATACTGAAACAAGTCTCGACCCTTGATGTAGATTTCTAATCTTCATTTTAGCTACTCTTGCCCTGTCTACCTCTCCAAATGTGGCAGAGAACCCTTGTATGAAGGCCTTAAAATTATATATCGATGGGAATTCCTTCTCAAGAAAGAGGGCAAACCAAGAGAGAGTTGTACTAGAGAGAAGATTTCCTAAGAGACCCCGACATGAGATGCATCATTTGGATAATGATCTGGTTGCATATGTATAAACAATTGTGTGTGCTAGAGGAAATTGAATTTTGACCTCATGCCATCAAATTTCTTTGGAAGATTGACCTTTGGTTCTTTTCTATATTTACCATGAAGGTTGCTAGTAGTAGCTGATGGACCTCTGGCTTGTCTCTTGAATTTCTTGAAGTTGTCATTGTAGGCTCTACTCATAGCTTTGCATTACTTACTTGAAGCTCTTGTATTTACCTACTAGATGCTTTGCAAAGAAACAACAATACCTTCCATCATTGACTCCATCACAACTAGGTAAGATCATGGTAGGAGGGTCTTACCAAAATATTATGAGCATGGTAGGTGCTATTCGAGAGTGAGGAGATTACTCTCACAACTTATAAGAGAAGAACTTGAAATAGAAATAGAACTAGAACTTGAACTTGATTGCAAGATAACTCAATTGCAAGAGAATTTGATTACAAGAGAATGCTCACAAAGAGTATGGCTTCATTACAAGGCAAGACTAGAGCAAGATAAGAACTAA
Organism: Lygodium microphyllum; assembly: GCF_053477565.2. Classification (NCBI taxonomy): domain Eukaryota; kingdom Viridiplantae; phylum Streptophyta; class Polypodiopsida; order Schizaeales; family Lygodiaceae; genus Lygodium; species Lygodium microphyllum. Next base: position 75,951,929 of record NC_141147.1, on the reverse strand, counting down.
AAGAGGACTTACCTCATAGGAGCATGACAATTGTGTTGGCAAGACTGAAGGGCTTATAGCCGAAGACCCTTATTTATAATAGAATTGAGGAGGTGAAGGAGAAGCTTCTAGATGATGATATAAGTAACAACATAAGAAATGTTGATGTAAGTGTCGATGCGAGAGCCTCTTCTAGAACTTTTCAAAGAATTAAGTAGAACCTTCTTAGAATTGTATAGCACTTTTTTGAATCTTCTAGAATATTCTAGAAACTTTGTGAAACCAGGGGCTATACCAACTTACATATAAACCAAGGACTATCCTTACTCGAGTGTCTGTTTATAGGTATTATCTTCAAATTGAATACCTTGCGATACTAGTTGGCCGAAAATGGAATGAAGCTCATTCAAATGGGTAGACATAGTCCTACCCTCCTTCATGCAAAGGTCCACAAGCCTCTTTAGCAGTACAACTGAGATGAATGACTTTTCTTATCACAAATATCACAAATCTTTTTCCATAATGCATAAGTACCTCCCTTAGTGTCAATGACATTAAAATAAACCTACTTTGATCATGATAGAATGATAGTGGACTTACGTAGCTCATCAAGTTCTGTCCAATCCTCTATATCATAAAGCTCAGCTTTATGCCCTCTAACTCCAATGGCTTAACCTACCTCTTCTGCACCAATTCTTCCAGTATTGAGAGTTGTTAACATCGAGCTTTTCAATATTGAAAATAGTACTATTGATTCAAGAACCAACCATAATGACTACAAAGTTTGCAATGACAAGATTATGGGCTGCTGTAAATGTAGCAAAAACAATGTCAAAATTGATCCAAAAGGGTAGGAAAAATGGTAGAAATAAATGAGGGTATAATTGTCCACAAATTGCAATCAATAAAATGCTAGAACAAACTATTTGCTCTCTAAAAGAATGCTAAAAACTATTATTACATCAATGCTGAAATAAAGATAGCAGTATATGTTAATCCAACTATGGGCAAATAGCCAAAAAAGCAAGTTCCCACTACTAAGGATATCCAAGTAGCAATCTATTGTACCTGTGCCTAGTCGCCCGTGTATATCTACATTGACAGTATCCACATGCTTTGTACACTGCAGGTGGTGGGTGCCCATCATTGTTACTTCATTATTTATTCTTTTAGTGACATTTTGAATAAAGGGAAGGCTGGTCACACATTTTGATAGTTGGAGTTCCCACATCTTCTCTCTCTCTCTCTTTCTCTCTCTCTTGCTCCTTCCACTATAGCTCTTGCTTTTGCTCATGTGCTTCCACTCTGGGCTCACTCCCTTCAATTGGTATTAGAGCCAACCATTCGAGGATCTTCTTTATCCTTTGCTTCAAACTACTTTCAAAGCTTCAACTCAAGCTTTCATGGCAGCCATTGTTTCTTTCTCTTGAGGTATGCATTGAGTCTTTCCTTCGTCTGGCTTGTTCCACCTTGCTCTACGCTTGTTTTTTAGGAGCTTCCCAAGGCTTATTTAAGCCTTGTTGAGTGCTTATAGAGCTAAGGAGTAGCCATTTCATCCATTTTGAGTGGATACATAGCATGCTATAGAAGTTGTGGATAATTATGGTAGCTTGACACTATTGTTGGAGGTGATGTTTCTTGGATGTCTAAGGTGCAGAAATGCACGACCCTCTCTACTACCGAGGCCTAGTACATTGCAACCTTAGAGACTTGCAAGGGGTCTCTCTAGTTAGGCCAGTGGCAGGCCTTGGTATTACTGATGTGGTCTCTACACTACATTTGGATTTTATGAGTGCTATCCAATTATCCAAGAATGTGACCTTCCATGCAAAGATGAAACACATTGAGGTACGTTACCACTTCATTAGAGAGGTCGTTGAGGATAGGTTTGTTGACCTTATCAAGATCTCAACTAACCAAAATCCTGCAAATCTACTCAAGAAAAGTCTCTCAACAGAGTGTTTTTCCTTCCTTAGGAAGTTGATGGGCATTGGATGAGATGACATCTTTCCTCATCTTGTTGTATTTATATACATTTGTACTTTATCACTTTTTTATTGGTCTCTCCTCACTAGGAAAACATTCGTCTTTAAGTGGGAGGTTGTTGGGGGTAAAGGCACTTGTGTCTAGCTGCGTATGTATTACCGTACTAACACTACTCGCACACCTGTACATTGTAGGTGGTGGGTGCCCATCACTGTCACTTCATTCTTTATTCTTTTAGTGACATTGGGAAGGCTGGTCACACATTGTTTTGACTGTTGAAGTTCCCACATCTTATATATATATATATATATATATATATATATATATCTCTCTCTCTCTCTCTCTCTCTCTCCTTGCACATAGCCCTTGCTTTTGTTAGTGTGCTTCCACTCTAAGCTCACTCCCTTCACAGTGTAAGATAAAAAGAATGCAACTAGCACTGACTGAGTATAGACCATTGGTACCATAGACTATCATGAACGCAACATGTCAATAAACTATATATCCCGTAAGCAAATACATTATGCATGTAAAAGATCTCAAGAGCAACTATAGAGATAAGTCAAATGCATAACTGGTTGAGCTTATACATCAATGCTAGACATCACCATAGACATGTAGTATACTCGAAATACCATGTATGCCCAATAGGCATTGAAAGCATGAAGCTCACTATTATATAATTATTATCCAAATTGTTATTATAGTAATAAACACTTCAATGATCGAGCTAATCAAGCTCTAATTAGTCCAAAAGCCTTTCCACAACATCAACACATCATTCGGTTGCAAACAATCCCCATAAGCATAAGTACAACATAAATCAATCAAATGCTTGCTATTCAAACCAAAACTATTCTAATCCTAAGTCCATTATCAAATGCATCTTTCTTGGATATGGTGATGTAGGTGAGACGGGCTATCACCTTTGGGATTCGTAGGCTTGGAAGGTTATCCATAGCCATGATATCATGTTCCATGAGGAAAAGAGGCATATGATACTAGAATAGGTAGTTGAGATACGTAGGGTAATCTTTCAGATGAGTCTCATGTTATAGCATAGCTAGTCCCTATTAGATAATCTATTGCATTTTTAATGATATAGTGGCTGAGGATTTGCCTATTGTGCAGGATCATGATGTTGGACCAAGAGGATATGCCATAAAAGGCCACACACCCAGTCTCGAGACACTCTACTAGAGTCTCACATTCTCCTAATCATTTTGAGCTCTCTATACAGTATGCCATGGTGACAAATGCTGGTGAACCGCTTATTTATGAGGAGGTCATGCATAGAGGTAATAGTCACTTTGAGGAGAGGGCCATGTAGTCTAAGTATGATTCATTGTAGAAAAACTATGTATGAGATTTAGTTCCTTTGCCCAATGAGAAACATACATTGCTATGCAAGTGGGTGTACAAGTTGAAGAGTATCCTTGGTTGCCCTAAGCCAACATATAAGGCCAGATTAGTCACTAAGGGTTTGAAGCATGAGAAGGAAGTTGAATTTGATGCCATATTATCTCTTCTAGTCAAGATGATTACCTTATTCTTGGGATTAACCTTGGTTACATGGATGTATTTGGATTTGTACTAGATGGTTGTGAAAACAACTTTTCTTTATAGGGACTTGCATGAGGACATTTATATGCAGCAACCTAAGGGATTTGAGGACAAGGGTAGAAAACACCTAGTATGCGAGTTGAGGAGGAGTCTTTGTGGACTTAAGCAGGCATCTTCGAGAATGGTATCGTAAGTTTGATACCATTATGCATTCACAGGGTTACTCCCGTATAGTGATATGGATTCGTGTCTTTATACAAAGAAGACCTATGATGGTAATCTTATTATTTTGGTACTATATATTGATGACATGCTGATTGTTGCTGGGAGTGTTTGTGATGAGCTTGATGCTTTAAAGACTTAGCTCAAGAAGAGTTGTGCAATCACTTTGAGGGGCTCCTCTACTTGTCAAAAGAAGGAGTGCATTTATAAAGTCCTTAAGCGGTTTCATATATAGGGTGGTAAGCCTATTAGCTGCCCATTACCTTCTCATGTGTGGCTCAGTCAAGCATATTGTTCCCATTAGATGAAAAGAGGGTTGAGATGGCTATCCTATATGCATTTATAGTGGGCAACTTGATGTATGCCATGATAGCCACTAGACCTGACATAGCATTTGCATTGGGAGTTGTGGCTCGTTATGTGGTGACACTTGGTAGGCCAAATTGGGATGCCATGAAGGGTATCATGAGATACCTTAAGGGAACTATAGATATGTGCATTTGTTATGGTGTTATTTCTTCAATAAAATAAAATACATTTGTGCTAAAAACTAGCATAGTTTTTACTTTGCTTGTCATACTATGACCAACACTGGAAAAGATATTGTGCTTCCAAATATGAGGTGCAAGTTCTCTTCAGTAAGCATGGGTTGGTGTATAAATATGTTCACACTTACATCCATTCTAAACACTCAGGTACATGTAGTACAAATGCTTGCATGCCAAATATGCCTCCCCTTCTGTTGCATGATCCATGAAATCATGATAATTACATGTTGGGTTCTTTACAATGTGCACATTGTAACATTCCTACAAGGCACTTGAGTTAGGTGTCCCTAGTTTAGAAAGCTCATGTTTCATGGCATTTATCATTGTATGGCCCTTCACAATTGCATCTAGAGCCAGTGCTAAGTCTAACCTTTTCATTGCAGCTTATGAAACACCACCTTAATATCTTTGTGAGCCCTCATTAATGTCCACTTATTGTGCTACCTTTTCTAAAACAAACCCACCACTCTTTAACATGTAGATTTCTTATATAGTCGAATTTATGCCTTGTGCCACTAGTTATACTTGTGGAACTCTAGGTGGTGTGTGTTGAATGAAAGAACATATGTTCCATGCATGGTCTACACTATCATTATGCAAAACCACATGAATTGGTGCCACATTCCATGTTGATTGGTAGCTTCCCCTCTTGAGTTAAACCACTCCATGATGCCCCAAAACAAAGGTGTAGGTATCCTATGTGCCATGTTTTTGATTGGTTTCTTGCATTTTCCTTGTGGAGCTCCCAACTAGCCTTGACATTAGAAATGGCTGCAAGTTGGAATGATTTTTATGGCCCACTACCATTTTGTTTGAAGAATTTGGAGATACTACCCTTGCTTGGTTAGAAGGAAAAGGGCCCTCAAAATTTAATTTTATTGTATCCATTTTCTTTGGGTTGGTTTTTAATTATATACTCAGGCTAGTAAGAAGTGTTTGCTTCCTTTGACCCCGCTTTCCTACCATCAATCTTTTGTTTCCTCATTATGGTTACATTGTCATCTCTAAATCAGGTTGATGCATTTTAGATTTATCAACACCTTCTCCACCATCCTTGCTACCACTATTGGTGTATGGCTACTCCCTTGTTGTAGTCAACTCAAAATCTTTTTTGCATATTGGGTCTTGCACCATGGAACTTTCCTCCAATGAACACATGCCATTTTTTGCTTGGTAGTAGAGCATCGACACATGTATCATACAAGCTGATAGTCCCTTTGAATCCCTCACCAAACAACTAGCTTACATGTAGCTTTGCCAACTAATTGGCATTTGAGCAATGTTCTCTACCACTTGCACAAAAACTAGCATAAGAGTGGATGGAACATGAGAAAACAATAACAACACATGTCACACTATCTACTCTTACAAATTAGTCTTACCCCTCGCAATGTGTCACCTCCAATGTGGATATATGATATGCCATCAACTAAGCCAACATTCCATTGCATGAATATTGTAATCAACAACTTTGCCTAAGGCCCACTAGACTCGAATAGTTGCATCATCTTTTGTGGATGTACATCTTCACATGTGACACAAATGCTTGTGCTCATCTTGAAAACTCTTATACTAAGCATACTATGATGTGTATATTTGGAGACTTGTTCCCAATGAAATAAGCAAGATCTCTCCCTTTCTTGCATTATGTTGTTCGGACTACCATTGAGCACTATACAAATTGCCTCCAATTGGCACCTACCTCATTTGCCATGAACCCTCAAAAATTAGCTTTTGGATAGCCATACTTATCCATCACTTCATTCAACTTTGACCAGAATAAGACTTGTGCACATCTATCTTCTTCCTTTATCTCACATATTTCCATAGTCATTAACTCTTATATACAACAAAAGATAATCCCAATTTGAAGGTCAAGGAAAAATATGTTCTTTATGTTCATGTTGTGATACAAAATAGGATAAGAGGAACTAACTTGGGTCATACACATGTGCTGCCATGATGGTCCAATCATTTTTAATATGATGTAGATAGTCGAAGCATATCCAACTATTGTGTAGGTCCCCAACACCATTCATTCACATGTGATTCACCAAGCCAATCCCTAATGCTGGCCATGTTGTTGACATTTTGAATATGAAGCACCTATTGTCATCATCAATAGCTTAGGAAATAGGCTACCATGGAAAAGTTTGTATGCACAATGTTGCTTTAATTTCAAAAGAGAAGATTCCATCCCTTGATCACTTTTTATGCATGCTGCACAAAGCATATGTTTGAGCCTATGTGCATGGAATACTTGACATCATTTAGTGGGTTTTTCAAAGTTATATTATCATACATTACTTATTTTTTAATGGAATAATATGTTATTTATTCCTTTGAATGAGTGCTTGGAGTTCCTCAAGCATTGTTGAGAGTCCAATGTCAGACATGGAAACACCTTGCTCATGAACTAGGGAACTTGTTAACACTAGTCTTCTAGCCACAGCTTGTAAGTGTCGAGGCCTGACCGCACTAAAGTCTCACACCATTTTCTCTACAGTTTTTCAAAGCTCTTTTACATTTGCTCTACAAGTGCCTCTTTGCGCCTTATGTTTATGCGTGCCTTGGTGGATGAACAATCTTGACATTGTGGTTCCTAACATCACATCTATACTACACACTCACACTTGGAGAGCAAGGGGCTACTTGCAATAGAAGCATCCAAGGCTTTTGAGACCATAAGAAGACATTTTGATAAGTGGTATGTAGGTATTTTCCTTGCTTGGCATGAGGTGTGTGTTAATTAATACACATGTCCATGCCACATGGTTTAGTAATCCATAGATTGTGTGGCTAGCATAATTTCTATTTGGACACTCTAATTCTTCGATAAATTTGCTTTGGTGAATTGTTTTAGGGAATGCCATACATGACAATGTGGGCTTTTTCTAGCAATGGAAATCATACTTTTGCTCCATACACTCCATAAGACACATATTGTTTGCTACTAGTGGAAGCTCATATTCCATATTACCATTGTACAAAATTAGTATTTCCTCCATTCTCTCTCTCTCTCTCTCTCTCTCTCTCTCTCTCTCATACTTGTATTTTGAAGCAAATGATATAAGACTCAATATCAACCTCTGTAAAACATTGTTTACCCAACAACACTTGTAATATGAGAGGTTGTCCCTATCCCCTCCTCTTCCACATCGAGCATGATTGGGATTTTGGCCATGTCTAGGGCTAATGAGCCTTTCACATTCATTGTTGTTTGCCCCATGTTGCAAGGGCTCTTCGTGAGGTCTATCATAAGGGAGGGTTGTGATATAGGCCCATTTCCTTGTTTGACAAGATAGTCTTATGAGACCAAAGTGTTTAAAACATATACATGCATGGCCTCATGGTCACTCTTGCAATGGATTGGTGTGCTTTGTATTCGGCTATTCATGTGGATAATAGTAAGGACACGTCTGCCATTGCGAATGCAAATATCTTCCTCCTTCAGCATTAAGAATCGATTGTTTGTATATTGTACAATAGGTTTGGCAATGAGCAAGGCTATGAATATGTAGACCTCAATCCGTGCTTTTGGTGTGGCACTTGAAAATGGATCCATTTCATAAGCAATCTACACACATGTAACACATGTAGAGAGGTAAGTGGAGAGAGAGAGAGAGAGGACTTGAATGGATGTATGCATGAGAGAGAGAAAGAGATGTGGCTCTCTCTTCCTCTCTCCAAGTGTCTCTCTTCTTGTCCTAATGCTTGCTCCCCCTCTCTCTCTCTCTCCAACCCTTGGTTAGTCTTTATGCTTGCCCAATCACCCCCCCACACACACACACACTCTCTCTTGACTTTTCCATATGCTTACATAATCTCCTGTTTATATTTCATAATTGATTATTTATGGCAAGTAATCTAGCAAGAAATATCTCATTGACTAGCAAACATCAACACCCCACCAACATGGTAAGATTTTGGATTTTAGAAGACAAGATCATGTCACCCTTTTCAAGGGTGATCAATGCATAGGAGAAAGCTTGGTTCATTAGATGATGGTCTCATAAGGCTTGCTCCTAGACATGTGGGAGTTCTTATCATTGTTGTATATTACAAAGGTGTGAAGTGATTGGCCATTGATAACAATGATATTGAGTTCCAAGAAAATGCAATTGTGTAATGATGGATTGAATTAACAGTAAGTGGCTTCTCTCTTGAATTAAATTGTTATGTTTTACCTCCTCCTCTTTTTTTTGGTGGACTGGTGTAAGAAAGAGATTGATGATCTGATGAGTCATCGAAGGAGGATAGATAATTACCCCCTAACTTAGAGCTGAACATCCTATATTCACTAGAAGCATGCAACCACAAAGGGGGGGTGTCCTCTATGAGGGAGGGGAAGAGCAGCACAAGCAATATTTTTTATATCCACAAAGGTGGAGGCAATTATTTTGCTTGCATGTGAGGGAGGAGTGACCTCGGGAGAGGGTGCATACACTTTGATGAGGCAAACTTGTAAGGGAAAGAGAAAGCTCGTAATATTGAAGAGTGGAACCAAAGAAGCAGTTGACGCCAAGGAGAGCAATGAAGGACAAAGCATGGAATCAATTAGTGCACAATAGGAGTGTGGCCACCCACCCACAGAGCAACAAGATGCAGAGGCAAAGAATAGGAAATGAGCACATGCCAGAAGTTGGGGATACAAGTGCAGAGACTTCTCTTGTGGTCACTTGTGACAAGCGTATATTGTACAAGCTTGCATTGAGGACTAGTTGGAAATGTTGACTTTGAGTATTTGTAAGAGATAGCGATGTGCTAGTAATTGTATGTAGCTTTTTCATTTCCCATTATTAACCAATATTACTATGTATTTACATCCAAATGCATGCATCTATTCCTTTGCCTCCTATCCCACTTTGGTTTCCATGCCTACTATAAGACAAGTGATAGCGAGGTACAAGCAACTCTCCAATACCTTTTTCAATAGTGACTATGTTCGAGGGATGGATATATTCATACTGTCCATTAGAGACTCAAAGCACCAATGCAAATTGATTGACGAGTCAATTACAAAGGAATGGGGTCCCCATTGGCTAAAGAAGGATGATGAGTTCAAGGTGGAGATCAGTGGTACTGAGTGGGCCTTGCTATCAAATTCTATGTTTTATGTTTGGCATGGAAACCGTTGACTTATAGTTTGGATGAATGATATAAACATAAGTGAGCTACTAGTTCCAATACCCCTATCATATTCAACGTGTATGTTTTATGTGTTGCTAACATTTTTAGTGTTTCCTACCTTAGATCAAATTTATAACTCATCATCTAAGAGCTCAACTATATCTGGAAAAACTTGATCTTTAACCAAATCACAGAACAAGGAATGGGTTATCAAGATGGTGTCTAAAATAGATGATTGTGGCCCAAGCAAATTCATAAAACAATCATTACACCTATGCACAATGGCTTGATCATGTATAACCATTTCACCTATAGAAGTACTCGGTCTAACCACATTTTCCATGGCAAAGGTAGCATACAAATCATGTTAGAATTTATGGGACAAACAACCTCCATTCATAGGAGAGTACAATTTTAGTGTTGGCACTTTGTCTCTTTTTTTTTTGGTTTATCTAGATGCAAAGCTATGGCAAGTCCTAGTTAGAAATCATTGATCAAGCACTCTTAAACTATGAGTGAGCAGTACGTAAAGTGTGCAGAGATGTGCATTAATTGTGGTGCAAAGACAAGCTTTAATTGTGATATTGTGTAATGTATTATTTGTCTACGAAATTTTGTATAGGGGATAATGGTACATCGCAAGCAATAGATCTTCTACACCTGGTAAAAATAGCTCATGGGCATACCATGCAATGGCACCCAAGCAAATGCATCCTTGAGAAGGTGCTTTCTTTGGTGTGCCCTCCATTGGAGAAGAAACTGGAGACCAATGAGACCATTCTCAGATATTGGAGCCTTAGATGGAAGCGATGATTGAAGCATTACTACCTATGGATGTTGAGTCATTTAATCCATTGAAAGAGGAGGCTTTCATACCATTATATGATGGGTGCTGGGTATCCCACTTAAATATACTTCTTGCATTCTTGAGTATACAAGTAAAGTATGGATGGAGCAATACAAGTGTGTCTGAGTTGTTCAAGTACATAATACATTGATATTTTTATTGTATAAAAATGTGGAATAATGTTTTTGGCATTTGGGGTTTTCAAAACATTGAAGTGTCACACATTGTTATCTATTGGAAGCATGATGCTAGAGTCTTATGTGATGAAAGACATTGGACTCATGATAGCATGTATTGCTTTATCAATGCCCATCATCTTGCTTACAACCAAACAAACCTAAATGGATGTAAAGCCTCAAGGTTGTTTACTTATTTGTTTTTGAAGAATCTAAATTAAATCCTACCCTCCACATAGAGGGATGGGAAGGATTCAATAAAACTACTATGTCGATGAGCAACTAATTTGAGTTAATTGACTGAGTGTATCGCAACCTTTTAAAAGCTCTTACACCCATAATTATTGTAAAGGTTCCAAATTTTCTTTCTCAATATAGAGCATTACATATCAATGTTGAATCTTCAATTTACAAAACCATTGATGTATCTCAATTCCATGGATAAAGCGTTGTACTTGAAATAATTACTACTTTGATGTATTGCCATTTTGCCTATGGCAACTATGAATAATAAATATATATTTATTTTTCCTTCCTTTAAGCGCCCATTTGTGAGATCAATATTTTCTTAACATTATTTCTTTGAAACTTTTCTTGAAAATGTATAAAGGTTAAGCAAAGCCTTGAATAAATTTTGCAAGAGTTAACTTTGTGCATTGTAAATTTAGGGCATTGAACCTACCCCTAATCCTATCAAGATCCAGGAGAAGAAATTATGCAAGAGTTAACTTTGTGCATTGCAAATTTAGGGCATTGAACTACCCCAAATCCTATCAAGATCTAGGGGAAGAAATTTATTCTTAAGCAAGTCAAGCCACTTGAATTTGATAACATGGGGAAAGATGTGAAAACAGATGTGAAAGTTTGGATTGTTACAATGGAGGATTATTTCCTTGATGTTGAAAATAGTTTTGCAAATTATGCCAGGATATGCAAGCTCAAATTGATAGGGGAAGCTTGGCTATGGTGGAAGCAATGGTGCAAAGACCAGGTGACTTTTGAGTTAGCTACCACATGAAATGGGAGAAGTTTAAGGAAGCTATGCATAGAAGATATCTTCTATGAGCTTACTACAATATGAAAATGAATGAGTTCTTCGCCTTGCACTAGACAAGGTTAAGATTGGAAGCTTGTTATTCTTGGTTCATAACACTTTTGAAATATGTCCCTCCTATGGACATTGCTTAGCAGATAGCCAATTTCTACCATGGATTGAATTCCCTAGTGGATACCCAATCAGAAGTGCTATGATGTGTAGATATTCAAGATACCCTCCTCAAAAACCAAATCGTTGCTATTTGTGGAGATGACAAGACCAACCAGCATTTTGAGTGTCATCAAGTATAGTAGTATAAAAGTCGAACCTATTAGGGAAATAGATTTTGTTTTGGGGGACAAAATGACAAACACTTTTTGATCACAAAACAAAATTATAAGAGGAGGTAATTTCTTCCTAGTTCCCGAAGAGATGTATGTTACTCATGAACCCCCTTTCATCTCTCTTCATAGCAAAACATTGCTTCATTGAAGAAGCTGCACAAATATCTCCTAGCATCTCTAGTCAAGTATTTGTATTGGTTCAAATAAAAGCAATAGAAAATGGTATGGAAGTAAGGGTTTTACCAAGATATGTCTATCACCCCAAAAACCTAGAAGTAATAATGAGTGTATTTGATAATGGGGGTGTTAGTATTGGATCATGAAATTTTGTCTTAGATGAATTCAAAGTTAAGAATTGGATTTATCTACGATTGGTTTTTCTTCATGAGGCATATAAACCTTCTCTTTTGATAAGGCCAATTGTTGAATACATAGTATTTGGTAATTCATCAATACTACAAGTTAGCTTCCCTCATGAGATGCCTGAAACATTGGAATGCATAAGGACCCAATCCTTTATGTACATGGTTTATGAAAATGATGAACACGTAAAAATAAAAAAGAGGGCAAGTATTCAATTGGTTCAAACCCATTTAGTGATTGATCCTCAAAGGAACGTTGGTCAAGAGATAGCACACGTGAATGATGCCACATTGAACCAAACCTAGCTTCTCCTTGTTGTGCTTATAATATATTTTGATATCTTAGTCAAAAATGTGTTGCTATTCTTGATAAATTAATTGCACACACGATGCAATCTCTAGGGATTCAAACACTTTATGGTTTGGTAGGTGATTCTAATGATGATATCCTAGTAGGGAAAATTTTTGTAAGGAGCATTCCCTCTTTTGAAGGGGTCGAATCCAATCATTTCATGATAATTCTATACTAATTAACATGAATTTAGTATCAATGAACTTTAGCTTAGTTGAAATTTAGGTAAACAAAGGAATGTTACTCAAAGTACTCATCATCAAAGGACTAGTAACCCCTCCTTCTCCTTGTGCTAAGTAGATTATACTATTTCAAATGATCGTTAAGGAGGATGTTAAGTGGAATCTAGTTAGGATACCTTGTGAGACTTAGATCCAAGCAATTACTAGGTCCATATTAACTTTAAGATGGGGTGATGAATTAGCACTATCAAACTTTTACCAAAGACTAGAGGAGGTATAATTAGTCCCATCTAGGCTAGAGAATTCTCAATGGTGCCCAATAAACTTTTCTGTCTGGCTATTGAAAATGCTAGTCTTTTCCCTTCAATCATTCAAGAGTAAGGATTAAGTAACTAGACTAATATGGAGGAGACTTAATGGAATGACACATGCATAAGTGAACTCCTTCCCTAGGCCTACATGGTGGAGAGGTTCTCTATAGCCTTACAAATCATGAAGGCTAAACATTAAGGTTTATGAATAAGAATTACGACTTAAAAGGACTTTAATGATTTTTAAATTCCAAGTAATTTAGTTAGAGAAGTAAAGGTTCTCAATAAAAGAAGTCAAAACTTGACTTAAGGACACTAGGAATAACCAAAGGATTGTAGCCCTTCAAGGCCTAGGCTTATGCCTTCCCTCTAATTTCATGGCCAACTCCACACGAAAATGGAACCTCAAGTTGGAAGGATGATACCCAAGACACATTCCAAGTTGCATCTTAAGGATTGTTTGATACATTAGAAAAGACGGTTTGTGCTTTTGTGTTCTAATTAACATTTGTATTAAATCATGTTAAGCTTAGATACATGCTAGGCCTCCCCCAAGGCTTGTTGTGGGAGCCCTTCACCAGGGGGACTATTCTTGTTTGCTTCAGATGTTAGGATCAACTCCAGATGCAAGAGTCTCTCCATAGGGATTAGATGTTAGTTAGAAGATAATGAGGGTTCCAAGGGGCTCTGGTCATAAATCCATTGGGCATCAAGAACTAGTCTAGCCCCTTGGCAATATGAGATGGTTCTCTTGGAAGACCCTGAAGCTAGATGAGGGAAAATTGTTGGTATCACCTTCAGACAGTGTCCTATATGGACTATTAATTGATGTTAAAACAATAACTATCCAATTTTGAATAAAAGAGTTGTTTTTCTAGAAAGGATTATCTTCAATTGTTTTTGTATCATGATTTAAGTTATGTAATCAAATGTTACCTTAGCGGGTTAATTAAGGAACTTGTTTTCATATGTTAACTTAATTGTGGTATGCAATTAGGAAACTAAAGCAAACCCATTATGAAAGGGTAGTGATAGAGGAGATCCTTGATGGATCCATCCTATCATAAGGTGGTCTTGATGAGTCAAGAGGTCTCCTCTCAACAAGGACAATAAACTAGGATCAAGGAAGAAGAGCCAAAATGTTGACCATTATAGGAAGATTATCTTGGAATCCAGCCTCGTGTCATTTTAGGGGGTTGGTGTGGGACTTTACTTTATGGGCAAAGGGATTGATGTGTTAACTCCCCCACATTTCTCACCGTCTTTGAACCAAGCATGACACAGGCTCGCTTTGGTTCAGGTTAAATTGCACAAGTAGCTACCCATGATTGTTGACACTATATAAATTGTTAGGTGACCTTCGCATTATTTAGAAACCTTATTTTTAGGATGATCCTCGTGGGGATGGGGGGACATTCCCTTGCGAGGTAGATCATACAATCCTAGGCATCAAAGCCTATGATATTCTAATAGAGTTCTACATGGAATCACCTAGGTCTCTATCTCTTGATGGACTATCGAAATCTTGTCATCAAGGGAGTGTTAGATAGGCACATCACACTAAACCCATTAAAGGTAAGGTGAAGAAGGTATTTCAAGAAGAAAGTTTCCCCTCATACCAACTTCCATTTTAGTTGGTTGTTGGGCTAATGGAGACCATGTCCTCCAAGTCATACTTAGATCATAGCCGAAGTTCATATGTTCTACTTTTTGTCTCCTATGATCTTCTTTAGGGACCCCTTTTCTTTAGCGACAAAGTTCTTTCCTATCTATCAACCAATGGAATTACATTGCTAGATTTATAACCATTGACAAGAAGAACCCCCAATTAAGCTATTTTCTAGTTACTAACCTAACCTATGTAAACTTATGCACTCACATAACATTTGCACCTTCATGAATTTAATCATTTACAATGATTCATTGCGAAAAGGAATAAAACTAATGGTGCAAGATATAATTTCTATACCTTTAGGATTTAACTAAAATATACTACTATAGTAAATGGATAATCTTGCTCGTAATTTATAATGCTTGATGCAATTCAAAGGAAACTAAGTTCTATACATTATCATTCATTCAAATAAGCTAAAATCCTTCATTACAAATAACTCGGACAAATATATCCTATCCCTAACAATTTCCCTTTGCATGATTGACTTAAAACTGAATTAAAGCCAAGAAGAAAAACTTGGTTTTGGGGTGAGATATCCACATGGATACCAGGAGATGCACCTCCCGCAACTACTCCTTAGACTTTCTTAGGAGGCATCACAGTTGTAGTCCTTCGAACGTGGAAGCAGCTTTACACTCTTTTTTTCAGAATTCCACCGTCGCTTCCTTGCACCGTCCGTCGAAAGTAGTTTTTGGAAGGCTCCCTCCTTGAAGTCGGGGAATTCGAATTAAGACCCATTGAAGCCATGGGGAAGGCTTAATGGCCTTTTAATGACTCGTTCAAACGAGGAATGAAAAGGGATGGAAAAGACACAAGGTGCGGCAGAGAACTCTAAGGGAATATAGTAACCATAAAGGTTATAAGTAAGGTCGAAGGATCCTTAGGTCAACTTAGAGGAAAGGGTTCTCAATACGCCACAAGGGAAGGGTTAGAGAAGGTTTAATCCCGGGGGGGGGGGGGGGGGGAGAAAAAAAAAAGGGTGATTCCAATATCCACTCAAAAGGGGGGTCTAAGGGATTATAGGACACGAAGGGGGATGGGTTCCAAGGCTCAAGAGGAAGGGGGCTTATAGGGGTTACCACCACCAGGGAGAAAAAAAAAGGTTTTTTAAGGCCTACGGGAAAGCTTCATGGGTAAAACATAGGGGTTCTAATGCCCATCGAAAAGGGGGATTTGGACACACGGGGGGGGGGGGGGGGGGAGGTTTCAAAGCCCATAACAAAGGGCTTAAAGGTTAAATCATGGGGGGTATGGAAGGTTTTTTTTTTGGAAAGGCACGAGAAGGGGGATGAAAGGGCCTTAGGAGGATTAAAACGAGGGGGGGGGGGGGGGGTTAATAAAAAAGGTATAGGAAGGGGGGTTAAGGAGGCCCCCCCTTTGGAAGCTTCCATGTTTCCAGAAGCTTGGGGGTGATTAAGACCGTCAATCTCGACGGCGCAATGGAGGCGGCTCCTCCCTCCCTCGACGGCGTCGCGTCCCTCTGCCCAGGCGGCCAGCACAACCAGTCCGTCCCCTTCTCCGTCCTTACGACAGCAGCGCAGGGTAGCACTCCCTTCCGTCGACTGCATCCACCATAGTCTCTCCCAGCTCACGGCATCCTCCCCTTGCACTCACGAGCAACTCTCCCTTTCTCCTCGTCTGTTCAGCAAGGTATGGCAGCCTCTCTCCCTCGATCGTTCTTCCCTCCCTAATTTTTATGGGGGGGGAGAGAATCCCTCCCCCCTTACCTGTCATCATGCATGGCAAGGGAGCCAAGCAAGCTCCAGCGAGGAGCTTGCTGGCTCCTCCATTCCACCTCACCTGCTCCCGCTCGACATACCGCCGTGAAGGCGATTTTTTTTTCCCTTTTAATATATTACATTCTCTCCCCCTTAGAAGAATCGAGATGTCCTCATCTCGAGATAAACTGGGGATACTGATGGGTGAGAGTGCCTTCATCTACCCAGGTGGCATCCTCTTCGGAATAATCTTTCCACTGGACGAGGCATTCTCTTAAGGTTCTAGATCTTAACTGTCTCTCCCTAACATCTAAGATCCTATCCGGCCTTAGTTCAAGGACTCCTTGACTAGGCATTTGTTGGTCATCAAGTACATGATTAGGGTTGGGTACATATTTTTTCAATAGACTGATATGGAATACATTGTGAACCTTTAGGTTCTCAGGGAGTTGCAATCTATAAGCATTGGGTCCTAGGCATTTGAGGATTTTGTACGGCCCACAATATCTTGGACTTAGCTTCTTGCATTCTCCTAAGGATAGAGAACTCTTTTTAGGGCGTACACGAATGAAGACCATGTCTCCTTCTTCGAAGACTCTTTCTTGACGTTTCAAATCTGCGTATGCCTTTTGTCTATCCTTGGCCGCTTGTATGTCTTATCTTATTGACTTTATTTGATCATCCATGTCTTCCAACATCTGTCTTGACGCTTCAACTCTTAGGGTTGGATCAGAAAAGTTTAGGGGACTTCGACAATCATGACCATACAATGCTTGCAAAGGAGTCATCAGAATGCTCTGCTGGTAAGAAGCATTGTAGGCAAATTCAACTAATGGCAAGTATTGAATCCACCTCTTCGGCTCTCGACAGCAGTATGCCCTAAGCATATCTTCGATGATTTGATTTACTCGCTCTATTTGGCCATCCGTTTGGGGATGGTAAGCGGTGCTAAAACAGAGTTGAGTCCCAATAGCTTCAAAGATAGCTCTCCAGAAGTGTGATGTGAAGAGAGAATCTCGATCACTAATGATTCTTCTAGGTAACCCATGTAGCTTGAATATCTCCTTGATAAACAATCTTGCAATGTCGGAGGCTTTATAGTTTGTCTTTACTAGTATCAGGTGTGCAACCTTGGTAAGCATGTCCACCACAACCATAATGGAATTGTATCCTCCTTGGATTTGGGGTAAGCCCAAAACAAAATCCATACTGATGAATTCCCATTTCATTTGGGGAATGTCAAGGGGTTGCAGTTTCCCTGGCATCATGACATGTTCGGCTTTGATACGTTGGCAAGATAAACACTCAGTGACATATTTGAGAATGTCACCTTTAAGCCTCTCCCAATGGTAGCCTTTTCTGACTGCATTAAGAGTCTTAGCATAGCCAGGATGTCCTGCGAAAGGGGAATCATGAGCTTCCCATAATATCTTCTGCTTAAGTGACTGGCTTGCTGGTATACACAGCCTTGTTCTGTAGTAGACAAGTCAATTATCAATGGAAAATTCCTGATACTTAGCTTGCCACTTCTGATTCTGCTCCTTGGTAGATATTTCCTTTATCATTGTTTGGTAGGCCAAATCATGGCATGCTTCCTCTCTAGCTAGTTCAAGTATAGGGTTGTTTGGCATAGATACTTTTGTAGCCAGAGATCTGGCCGTTGATAGATTCTGCAAGATTAGGGAATTTAGGAATGCCTTGCGACTGAGTGCATCGGCAACTACATTCTCCTTCCCTGGTCGGTACTTGATTTCAAAATCATATTCCTCCAATACTTCAATCCACTGACGTTGCCTCATGTTGAGCTCGTTCTGGGTAAAAATCCATTTGAGACTCTTATGATCGGTTACTAGATTAAACTTGTTACCCAACAGGTAGTGTCTCCAAAGTTTTAGAGCATGGATGATAGCTAGTAATTCCAGATCATGCGTGGCATAATTCTTTTCATGACTCTTCAATTTCCTCGAAGAGTATGCTACTGGATGACCTTCCTGCATAAGTACACACCCCAAGGCAAGAATGCTAGCATCAGTTACTACCTCGAACTCCATATTGAGGTCACGAAGTTTTAGAATAAGTGCTGATACCAAACTTTGCTTCAATTTGTCGAAGCTATATTGTTCGGAAGTTGACCATGTAATAGAAGTCTGCTTCTTTAGTAAGTCTGTAAGAGGTGCTGCAATCAAAGCATAGTTTTTGATGAAGACCCTATACCATCCTGTCAATCCAAGAAAGCTACGTATCTCTTTGACGGATATTGGTATTGGCCATTCAAGCACATCTCTGACCTTGGCTGGGTCTACTGATATTCCTTCTTATGATACTATGAATCCCAGATATTCAATCTGACGCTTGAAGAATGCACACTTCTTCATTTTTGCATATAGCTTATGAGACCTCATTGTCTCAAGGACAATCCGAAGTTGAGGTTCATGATCTTCTTCCTGTTTAGAATAGACTAAAGTGTCATCGAAGAAGACAAGCACGAAATCATCAAAATATGGTCCAAAGATATCTTGCATTAATCTATTGAAGGTGTCAGGTGCATTTGTAAGCCCGAATGACATAACCAGGAACTCAAAGTGCCCATATCTTGTATTGAAGGCTGTCTTTGGAATATCTTCTTCCTTGATCCTTATCTGATAGTAACCTGACCTGAGATCAATCTTGGAGAGGATCTTTGCACCTTGAAGACGATCAAGAAGCTCATCTATTCTAGGAATAGGATACTTGTTCTTGACTGTTGATTGATTCAACTCCCGGTAATCAATACATAGTCGAAGTGTCCCATCTTTCTTTTTCTGGAATAGTACTGGAGCTCCCCACGGTGAGTTGCTAGGCCGGATGTAACCCTGATCTAACAGTTGCTTGAGTTGTTCCTTCAACTCAATTGCTTATGGTATGGACATTCTATAAGGTCTCTTTGCAATTGGTGCAGCTCCAGGCACTAGCCTAATCTCATGATCTACTTCTCTTTGAGGCAGAAGTTCAGTCAATTCCTCAGGGAATACATCAGCGTATTCCTTTAGCCAAGAAGGTCCTTCATGAGACTCTTGCTTTTGATCTAACTTGTTGAGTTTGATCAAGTAAACGGGTAATCCTTTTCTGACTCCTTTTATGATCCGAGATACTTTGGTCAATTGAATTCTTGGCACTCCTGCCTCACCTTGAGTTGTGACAAATTCCCTTTCAGAGTTTCGAAAGGAAACTTGACCCTTTCCACAGTGAATGTGGGCGTCGTTGGGCTTAAGCCAATCCATTCCGAGTAGACACTCATGGATACCTAAATTCATGACTCTGAAATTGACTGAAGTCTTCTTTCCTCCCAGAAAGAATTCCACCTTAGCAGTTTGCCTGGTACAAGTTACCTCACGACCGTTTGCCAATTCCACAAGCAGGGTAGGTGCTTCTACTGTGGCTATTCCTAATCTTTTTGCACATGCTGGTGAGATAAAGGAATGTGTACTACCACAATCAATCAAGGTTTTGAAACCTTTACCTTGATAGTCCGACTTATCACCGAGAACTGGCGATTCGGCCCTTTCTTGTGTAAAGCGGAATGGGCTGTCGCTCTTTCGAATTCTGCTTCCATAGTCGGATCTTCCTCTTCTTCTTCTTCGCATCTTTGCCTATTGGCAATGCAAGCGGTTCTTCCTCTTCCACGGGTAATGGCTCCTTG
Source organism: Lygodium microphyllum (assembly GCF_053477565.2). NCBI lineage: Eukaryota > Viridiplantae > Streptophyta > Polypodiopsida > Schizaeales > Lygodiaceae > Lygodium > Lygodium microphyllum. The sequence continues at coordinate 75,931,819 of NC_141147.1, read as the reverse complement.
ACCGCGGCCTGCTCCTTGGAAAGGCGTTTGACGATGTCCTCCGCTGAGCTTGGGACATTGCCTCTTGAAGTGACCGGGTTCGTTGCAGTGGAAACAACGGAGGTTTCGGCCATTACTTTGAGTAGGAACAAAGTTGTTGACGTTATTTGTCCTTGCTTTCTTTCTTTGTCCCTGATTATGACCTTGAACTCTCTTCATTTGAGGTCTGAATGCTCCTCTGTTCGGGACACTATAAGACCAAGTTTTGTTACCCCTTGGTCTAGCTTGCACCTCCTGAATTATAGGCGCCGCTCGAATGAGTGCATCCTGAAGATATGATGGACATATAGATTCGAGACGAGTATTTACTGGTGGATTTAAGCCCACACAAAATTTGGACACCTGCTGCATCATGTCCATCTGTGGCGCATACTTTAAAAGTGAGACGAATTTAGAGTAGTATGCGTCAAGAGTGAGTCCTAGCTGTTTTAGCTCGTAGAACTCATTCATTTTCTGCGTACGATATGCAGGTGGTAAGTATCTTCCCTGCACGGCTTTCTTCAGCTTCTCCCAGGTAACGGACCCCTCTGAAATCCCTTGATCCCTACACCATTGCTTCCACCAAAGTCTAGCTTCGCCGGTGAGCTTTAACTTGGCGAGCATGGCCTGATTGGTAGGTGTAGTACTAGCCGCTTCAAAGTAATCCTCCATGGATTCAATCCAAATTTCAGCGTCAGCCTGGACGAATCTGCCTCTCCCGTCAAACTCGGGTGGCTTTATCTGCTTGAGGAGGAACTTCTTCTTCTGGATCACAGCAGTACTTGATATAGGAGGCGAATTTGGAACCTGTACCTGGGGTTGTGCCTGGATAAAGGTTTTCTTAACGTTATTATATGATAATCGACGTTAGCTTATCTTTCATTTTTAGTTCAGCTATCTCGTAAACAATGTAGCTACTTAACCTTTTTAACAACTCTTATGCACAGCCATATATTGATAAAAAGAAGTCTTTATTTGTATTTACATGGGCATAGCCTTTTTGAATACAACATTTCATGTAATGATAAGCCAATCGTTACATTCAGTTTGGTGAGAACAACGTTGTATTGCATTTGTCTACAGGAACTGTGTAATAGTAGGGTTTTGGGTCATGGATCTTTAGGAATCGATAATTCATTGGAAGTTCAGGATACCCTTTCCGTTGGAATCCATATTTCTCATGGCGGCCCAACACTTTAATCCTGTCGGCTTGGATTACACGGGTTACTTCCTCATATACATATGAGTTCATCTCAACCCTCCAACCTTGAATATGTAAAGTCGAATTTACGTGAGCTTCCACAAAAATGAATAGCTTCACGACTTTCAAGTCTTCCAACCACTTGATCCTCTTTAAGTTGGTCTGTAGATAAGCAAACTGGTGGGCGGCTATATAGTAGATTCTTGAAGACCCCGTCCATCTTCATTCTATGTAAAGAGGTGATGGATTATGAATCTGTTCTAGGATGTTCATCATCCCAATTCTTTGTCTATAAAGCGGAGAATGCATTGCAGTCATAAACATGACCCGCAACCATTAGGCTACACAAGCATACGAAGGTAAGAGTCAAAAATGGGTTTAGAATAAAAGGATAATGATTATAGAGAATACCTACATCATCATTATCCCCATGAGTGTGCATTAGAACTGGACCTTATTACCAAAGAACCACAATGGGTATGCAAGAGCAATGATAGTCATTGTATTTTAACCAGAGGAGTGTATGCATTAAACACATTACATGGGTCAAGAAATACATCATAAAGGAGAGCCAAGTGGCACAAAGATAGTCATACATAAACAAGAAAAAAAATGTTTGAGAGGGCAGGGTATCACCTGTTACCCTGCAAAACTAAACACGTAGTTTACTAGTAAGAACTAGGTAAACATGCCTATGTTGCAAGTGTCAATCACCATACCCAGTTGCCATCCCTCTCACCCACATAGAATAGGTTTTACCTTGATTATGTCCACGAGGCTAAAAATATATAGCAAAAGGGATTGTCATCCTTTTGACTTTGAAGTATGCAAGAAGATGAACTATTGAGGGTGTTCTTTTTTACTAGAGGCCTAAGTATATATAAGCCAAGAGCAAGAGGTAGAAAGAGTGGTAAATTTTTGAAATACCACAAGAATCGGCAAAAGCTTAGGAGTATATGCGATTTGGTATAACATAGTCACCACATAGGCCATAAATGGCCACTCATTAGATGATTCAGTCATCCAAATTGGGGGGATGTAGTATATAATGTTACTCATGGAGAATTAATTTGGGGGCCAAATACTCGGATGGTAGGGAGGTATATTTGCGCCAATTTGGAATCATCATTAACCCATGGCAGTAGAGAGCAGTTGGATAGGAGATAAAGTAGTTAATTACTTTTTACATTTTATTACTTTATTCTGTGTGTGCATGCATGTGTGTGCGTGTGTGTGTTTGTGTGTGTGTGTGTGTGCGTGTGTGCGTTGTGTGCGCGCACGCGCACGCGTGTGTGTGTGTGTGTGTGCGTGCGTGCATGTGTGCGTGCTTGCATGCATGCGTATGTGTGTGTGTGTGTGTGTGTGTGTGGGTGGGTGTATGTGGATGTGGGTGTGGGTGTGGGTGTGCGTGTGCATGCGCGTGCACGTGAGTGTGCATGTGCATGTGTGTGCGTGTGTGATCAAAAAACATTGTAAAATGAAATTTTAATTGTGATAAACAATTTGACACTTTAGAAAATCATGCTTTAAACACTACTTCTATGACAAAAGATTGACTAATATTACCAATTTACAACAAGTATTGCACCACAAGTACAAAAGGAATGGATCCACATCAAAGTTTTTAGTTACAATTCACTTTGGAGTGCCATTGGCACAGAAAGTTTTGACAATTGGGGTGGGAAGAGCGAGAGAGTTGTATTATGTCCTTTCAGATGTCTCAAGTGTGTATGACAAATAGACCCACATCAAAGTTTTTAGATATAAACCACTTTGGGGTGCCATTGGCATAAAAAGAAAGCCATATTAGGGTATTATTTGCACAAAAGTTGAAAGGTGAGAAGGATCGAAGCTTGCACGCGAGCTATGGCGGGAGAGCAAGAGCAAGAAAGAGAGAGACAAGAAATGGGAACTCCAACAGTCACAATGTGTGACCGGGCCTTCCTTTATTCAAACTGTCACTAAAAGAATAAAGAATAAAGTGACGTGACGGGCGCCCGCCACCTGCAGTGTGCAGTGGCGGGTACTGTCAGTGTATTAATACACGGGGAGGCACGGCGGAGGCGCCTTTACCCCCAACAACCTCCCACTTAAAGGCGAATCTGCCCTAGTGAGAGAGAAAAGAAAAAAGAAAAGACAGTACAAATGTACATAGGTACAAGGGATGAGGAAAGAACATCTCATCCAATGCCCATCAATCTCCTGAGGAAGGCAAAGCGCTCAATAGTGAGGCTTTTCGTGAGCAGATCTGCAGCATTCTCGTCAGTGGAGATCTTGACAAGGTCAACAGACTTGTCCTCCACAACACCACGTATGAAGTGATACCTCACCTCAATGTGTTTTGTCTTCGCATGGAAGACCAGATTCTTAGCCAATTGAATGGCACTCATAGAATCCGAATGCAGTGTAGGTATAGCATCAATCCCAAGGTCAGCAACTAGACGGCCTAGCCATATGGCCTCCTTGCAAGCCTCAGTGGCTGCAACATACTCGGCCTCAGTGGTAGACAAAGCCGTACACTTCTGAACCCTGGACATCTAAGAGACAGCCCCTCCAGCATAGGTGAATACATAGCCAGAAGTGGACTTCCTACTATCTGCATGTCCTGCATAATCGGAGTCAGTGTACCCCATGACCCCTATATCCTGGCTGCCATAGCAAATTCACATATCTGCTGTGCCCTTCAGGTACCTCATGATACCCTTCACGGCATCCCAATGTCTGCTGCCAGGTGTACCCATATAGCGTGCCACAACACCAACTGCATGCGCAATAACTGGACGAGTGGCTATCATGGCATACATCAAACTGCCCACGGCTGAAGCATAAGGGATCTTGGCCATCTCGGCCCTCTGCTCATCTGTCTGCGGACAATCAGCCTATGATACCTTCACATAAGAAGGTAATGGATAGCCAATAGGCTTTACGTCATGCATGCGGAAGCGCTCAAGGACTTTATGAATGTACTCCCGCTGTGAGAGATACAAAAGCCCCTGATGCCTATTGCGCTTAATGCGCATCCCAAGTATATGTGAGGCCTGTCCCAAATCCTTCATCTCAAAGCTCTTCTTCAGCTGAGATTTAAGAGCATCTAGCTCATCATGAGCTTTCCCTGCTATCAGCATATCATCAACATAGAGTACCAAGATAAGCAAACTGCCATCACGGGCTTTCTTCGAGTAAAGACACAGATCCATAGCACTCCTGCTGTAGCCCTGTGACTGCATAAAGGCATCAAACTTATGATACCATTCCCTAGGTGCCTGCTTCAAGCCATACAAGCTCTTCTTCAACTTGCACACTAGGTGCTCCCTGCCAGGTTCTGCAAAGCCCTTAGGCTGATCCATATAGATCTCATCATGCAAGTCCCCATGTAGAAAAGCCGCCTTGACATCCATCTGATATAGATCTAAGTCAAGCTGTGCAACCAAAGCCAAGACTAAGCGCAGGGTGGTCATCTTAACCACAGGAGAGAAGACCTCATCAAAGTCCACACCATGTTCCTGCTTAAAACCCTTTGCTACCAATCTAGCCTTGTATGCCGGCTTGGGGTGTCCAGGGGTACTTTTCAGCTTGTTCACCCACTTGCATGGCAAAGCCTTCTTGCCCTTAGGCAAGGCAACCAAATCCCAAGTCTCATTCTTATGCAGGGAGTCTATCTCAGACTGCATAGCCCTCTCCCAGGAGCGACTGTCACCCCTGCGCATAGCCTCATCATAAGTGAAAGGCTCTCCTGCATCTGTAACCAAAACATAATGCATAGAGGGCTGAAATCTGTCAGGTGGATGTCTGTCTCTAGCAGACCGTCTCACCGCAGGCTCTGTTGCCTGTCTAACTGCTTGTCCAACACCCTGGCCCTGTGGAGGAACTGCTGCAGGCTGTACTATTGGCTGTGCTGGAGCTCTAGGCTCCTCCTGAAAGATCACTCTGCGGATCTCAACCACCTTCTCAGGCTGCCTGTGCATCTTGTCTTCATGGAAGACGACATCATGGCTATGTACTATTTTCCGCGCCTACGGATCCCATAGGCGATAGCCCATCTCTCCTGACTCACCATAGCCAAGGAATATGCATTGAATGCTCTTTGGATCCAATTTACTCCTCTTGTCCTTGGGCACATGGCAGAATGCCTCACATCCAAAGACACGGAGATGCGCATAAGAGGGTGGCTTACCAGCCCAAACTTTCTCTGCAACCTGGAAATCCAATCCACTGGAAGGCGATCGGTTTATGACATGCACTGCCGTACTAACTGCCTCAGTCCAAAAACTCTGGGGTAGGCCTGCATGGCTAAGCATAGAGCGCACACGCTCCTGAATAGTCCTGTTCATGCACTCACCCAAACCATTCTGGGGTGGGGTGTAAGGGGCGGTCAACTGACGCTTAATACCCCTGTCATCACAAAACTGCTCAAAAGCATGCGAGACATATTCTCCCCCATTGTCAGTCCTAAGGCATTTTAGCCTATACCCAGTCTGGTTCTCAACAAGAGCAAGCCAATGCTGAAAGACTGCCAAGACATCGGACTTTTGCTTTATGGGATAAGCCCACACTTTCCTAGAAAAATCATCAATGAAGGTAACAAAGTACTTCGCGCCACCCATAGACATGCAAGGCATAGGCCCACAAACATCGGAATGCACCAATGCCAAGGGCTCACTCATGCGTGGCCTACCCGATTTCTTATGCGTAGACCTATTCTGCTTACCATAAAGACAATGATCACACGAGTCAAAACATGCATAATCCAAAGGCGGAAGATACTGCAAACCAGATAACATTTTCATTCCCTTCAAAGACATGTGCCCTAAACGAGCATGCCAAAGTGATACATGTGGGATAGAACCCACTGCCAAAACATGGTCAACTGAGGACCCAGATACAACAAGAGGATAGAGGCTGCCAGCCTTGGCGCCTCTAGCAAGCACAAGTCTGCCACGAGTAATCTTCCAGGCAGAATCCCCAAAACACACATGAAATCCTGCATCATCCAGTTGTCCTGCAGACATAAGACTGCGCGTAAGCGCAGGTACATGACGTACATCCCTAAGCAAAAATGAACTGCCAGTGGAAAACTGCAACTGAATATCACCACAGCCCACAATATCAAGAGACCTGTCATCTCCAAGTCAACTGATCCAGATACAGTACGGTAAGAGTGAAACCACTCACGATAAGGCGTGACATGGAAGGACGCACCTGAATCCAATAACCAGCACTGTGCATACATACTAGGTGTCTCAGTCAAGTGTGAAGCATCAGAAGAACTAGCTGCAAGTATAAACTCATCACCACCATCGGACTCCTCAGTCTGCGTGGCATTAATTTCCTCAATCTTGACGCTGGACTTCGCAGGTACTATGCTGCGATCAGAGGACTTCTCCTGCACTTTATCTTTTCCCTTATCCTTGCGCTTCTCATTGCGCAACTCATGACACTGTGGTCTAATATGGCCCTTTTTCCCACAATGATGATAAGTGACATTTGCATTGCGCCCACGCGACTTACTACGCGACTTGCCACGAGATTTAGACCGACCCTTGTGCGAGTCATGGCCTCGGCCATTACCACGGTCATACCTGTCATTCCTGCCTCTAACTGTCAAAGCATGACTACCACGAGAGGCATCCAAGTTTTTGCGATTCACCTCTTCTTGAAGAAGAACACTCTCAACATCTGCCAATTTTAGAGTAGCACTAGAGGCACAAAGAGCAGTGCGGAATACATCCCATGACTCATTCAGAGTCCCAAGCAAGAAAAGAGGAGTTACTTCCTCTCCAAAGGTGATATCCTGCGAAGTCAGGTTCTTCAGTATAGCATGGAACTGGCTCAAGTGAGCTGACATAGTCGCATTATCCTTCATGCACAGATCCATAAGCTGCTTCAACCAGTACATTTGACTCACCAGACTTTTCTTATCATAAAGATTCTTGATCTTATTCCATAGATCCCATGCACTCTGTGCTTCCTCAAATACATTATAATGTACCTGTTCAGTGAGAGACAATACAATCGTGGACTTGCATAGCTCATCAAGTTCAAGCCAGTCGTCATTGTCCATAGTTTCAGGCTGCTCCCCACTCAACCGAAGTGGCTTAATCTGAGATTTCTGCACCAAGACCTGCCAAATTTTACTTTTCCAATAAGAGTAGTTGGTACCATCCAACTTTTTAATGTTAAAGATGGCACTATCATGCGAAGATGACGCCATTATGCAGGCTGGAAATGCCCAAACAGTCCAAAACTGCTTGTTGTTTTACTGTAGAAACTGCCCAAAAATGACCAAAACGGGGTCCAAAGGGCGAGCAAAGTGTGCCAAAAGTTGCTGCCCACTTAGTACTAGGTGCGGTACACCAAATCAGAATATTTCAGCATGAAAAGTACACCTCATTCCACCAATAACTGCTTGCTGTAATAAATTGCAGGTATGCAGTCTAGAGAGCAAACTGTCCCAAAATAGGATCCAATGTCAAGCAAACAATGCTAGGTCCAAAGCCGACATGAAACGGACATAAGCAAGGCCAATGACAGTGAAAACAACATGAGCTCAACACCAAAGCATGTCAAAATAACATCTGCCAGTGAAAGGCACACCCCCAGACACTCTAGGCAAAGTGTTCCTGTAACTGCCAAAACTTGACACAAATAGGTGTCTGCTCAAAGAGAAAGATCCAAATATGAGACTCAGCTCATAAGCATCCTGTGAACCAAGAGTACATCAATGCATATCCATAAAGATCGGAGTATGATCCCAAATTCTCAAAGCGTATGTAGATGCTCAAGACATAAACTGCTCCAAATACATGTAAGTGCTCCAATAGCATGCAACTGTCAAAGGTCAAGCAAGCATGTAAAATGCTCCCACTGGCACAAAAGGCGTACAAAGAGAGCTCAAAAGTTCAAACAACCCAAGAGAAAGCACCAATGATAAGTGACCCTGTCAATGCATCAAGCGCATCCAAGAGAGCATGACATACATGAAGCACCGGTCGTATTAACCATGAAGCAATACATAAGCCCAAATAAGCTCTCGGTCAACTCAATGACATCCAAATAGCAACCAAGATCAGTGATCAAGTAAGCCGGGAATGCTCAAATACATCCAAATCCAAGCTCCAAATGTCGGTATGGCATACACGAACCAAATAGCATATGTCACGAACCAAAGCATGTAATGCAAAAGCCTAACTGTCAAGCAGAGACATGAGGCATAGGCGGTCCACGAGCATGCCAAGTCGGTCCAAATGCCAGTGAAGACGGAGCTAATGCGAAGCTCAAAAGCATCCCATAATCTCATACATATGCTCCAAGTCGTCCCCAAATGTCAGAGACATCATGCCAAAGCTCAAAGCATACATCCGGTATCGGTAGGTAAGTGCCAAAGCATGTAAAGTACCTTCATCCCACTGTTATTCCAGCATGTATTTACTGTTCTAAACAGTAGATTTCAGCCCCGAATTCAAACCAAAATCATGGTCAAACCAAATGCATACATCCCCAATACATCCGGGTAGGAAGTAGACCGTAAACGGGCATCAAATAGCTCCAATGGAATGAGGCATAAGCAACAAATGTCAGTGTCAGGGGTGCTGCCCTGTTTCTAGCACTGTTATGCAGTGAATGACAGTTTCAAAACTGAGAATGATCAGCTCCCAACCTCAATGTCAAGCCAAAGCATCAAAATGACATCCAAAAAAGGCCCTCCAAATAGGCCAATGATGAGTGCTCCATGAGCAACAAAGCATTCAGCTGTAAAACGTGGAGGTCAAAGTCTGAAAATGGGTGCCATATTCAGCGTGTTGAGGCCTGGAGTGCTGCTGCCAATCACATGGAGTTATGATGGTTGGGGGGCTCAATGATGGCCCAAGGTAGGCACATACCAAGCCATGAAGGCCCAATGCAAAGGGGAGGGTAGATATGAGCTATGGAGCTCAAGAAGAGTGGGTGCCCTTTGTTCCTGCCCTATTTCAAACTGAGAATACACTCAAATGCCTGCAAATGCTGAAGCAATACCTCAAGGGCAAGGCCCTGATGAAGCTCAAGAAGTTCGGGATGGAGCTCGGGAAGCTGGGGAGAGTTGGGAGCTCGAGAGGTCGGCTATGGCTGTCGGGATGGAGACCCAATGCGTGAAGCGAGTCGATGCGAAGGTCGGGAAGCACCGAGTCGAGCTCGAGCAAGAGAATGCCAAGCTCTGATACCAGTTGAAAGGTGAGAAGGATCGAAGCTTGCACGTGAGCTATGGCGGAAGAGCAAGAGCAAGAAAGAGAGAGACAAGAAATGGGAACTCCAACAGTCACAATGTGTGACCGGGCCTTCCTTTATTCAAACTGTCACTAAAAGAATAAAGAATAAAGTGACACGACGGGCGCCCGCCACCTGCAGTGTGCAGTGGCGGGTACTGTCAGTGTAGTAATACACGGGGCGGCACGGCGGAGGCGCCTTTACCCCCAACAAAAGTAAAATATACTACTAAAGCTATCAAAGTTACTACACACATTATGATATGATAGCAACTTATTGCTTAGACTTTCTAAATTTCTCTATGATGGTTGCCACCTCAATAAACTCCCCATTTGCATCCCTTTCTAGTTGCCTTTATCTTGGTAATGTTACTTGGCTATGCTTTAAGCATCCATAGTTTGGTTACCTTGAAACATTTTGCTTGTTTTAATACTTTGACTTAATCTTCCATGTTTCCAAATGCCAAAGTGGCTTGATTCTTTCCTTGATTATTTTCCATGTATCATATCCTTTTTCTTTCACAATTGGCCTTAGTTTGTTGACCTTTAGCTTAGACTTTCTAAACTCCTCTATGATGGCTACCACCTTGATAAATTGTGCATTTGCCTTCCTTTCTCGCTACCTTCATTTGGGCAATTTCACTTGGTCACACTTTGAGTTCTAGTAGTGTAAATCATTTGTGATCCATAGTTTGGTTATGTTCAAACATTTTGATTGTTCGAACATAATCTTCCATGTTTCCAAATGTCAAAGTTGCTTGATTCTTTCCTTGTTTGATTATTTTCATGTACCATTCCCTTGAACTCTTTTTCTTCCATAATTGGCCTTATTTGATCTCTAGCCTAAATTTATCTAAATTTGGTACACTTCATTTGCTGCATCCTCTTTTATTTCTTCATGCCATCCTTCAAGAGGTCTCCTAAATGTGTGTGGAATGTAATCTTCTTTTGCAATGTAGGCTCATTAATTATTGAAAAGATAATGTCTTCCATACCTCGTTAATTTTTCTCCCTTGTTTCCATTTTCTTTTGTACTTCCTCTTGCACTTTCGTTGGTATTTCCTTGACTTCATCTTCAATCTTCTTATTGGTCTAGTTCCAAGTAGTTTGCCCAGCATGTTAGCACTTTGGCAAGTGAGTCTTTCAAATCCATATTCTTTGCTTTCAAATTGCGAGCTTGTTGACGTGGATATTCCTCTCATGGGCTTGGTTCTTGATTAGTGATGCCAAAACCATTGAGAAACTCTTTGGGTACATCTCATTGTTAGGGCAAGAGCTTACGTCTAACCCTTACCTCTAGGTGCTACCCTTACACCCTACAAGGAGGTGACGAGGGAGATTAAAATTTGATCAGCTTGTATTTGCAAACATGTCTTTAAGTAGAAGGGGGGATATGTATATGGGAAAGAAGGAAACAAAGAGAAGTGATGGTTGGTTAAGACACAAAAAACATAGAAGTTGATTTGGTACTATGACTTGATTGGAAGTCTAGCTAATAGAAGTAGAGAGAGGGACAAGGTAGACAATGGCTCACATGGCTTGCATGACCTTGCTTAATTGTGAGGAGGCAAAGTTTGATGAGGAACTATGTGATGTAGAATTGGCAAAGAGGCAAAACAACAAATTGGCAAGGAGAGAGAGAGAGAGAGAGAGAGAGAAGAAGAAGAAGACTCCACGCTTATAGGAAAAAAGGTGCAACAAATTGTTGAAATATATTTTCTTCCATGGGATTGATGTGAATCTTGGCCTTCTCTATGTTTATGAAAATCTTGTTCCCTTTTTTGCTTATTCAATTGATTGAAGAGAAAAAGAACTAACACAAATCTGATGAGAATGTTCGGATTTACTTCAAGAATCTATTTTGTGTTATAATTGGTCTACTTGTCGCTCTTGAAAAAATATATTTCTATGGTTAGGTCAAAAGAATTCTACTTTGCAAAAAACTTATTCTATGCACATATGAACAATGAGGTAGTGGAATATCAGGGGGCACAAATCATACTCTGCTTACATCCATCCCACCCCTGAGACCCCCAAAACTACACACACACACACACACACACACACACACACACACACACACACACACACACACACACACACACACACACACACACACACACACACACACACACACACACACACACACACACACACACACACACACACACACACACACACTCTCTCTCTCTCTCTCTCTCTCTCTCTCTCTCTCTCTCTCTCTCTCTCTCTCTCTCTCTCTCTCTCTCTCTCTCTCTCTCTCTCTCTCTCTCTCTCTCTCTCTCTCTCTCTCTCTCTCTCCCTCCCTCCCTCCCTCCCTCCCCCTCCCTCTCCCTCCCTCCCTCTCCCTCCCTCCCTCCCTCCCTCCCTCCCTCCCTCCCTCCCTCCCTCCCCCCCCCCTCTCTCTCTCTCTCTCTCTCTCTCTCTCTCTCTCTCTCTCTCTCTCTCTCTCTCTCTCTCTCTCTCTCTCTCTCTCTCTCTCTCTCTCTCTCTCTCTCTCTCTCTCTCTCCCTCCCCCAACATGCACAATCCATCTCATGCACATTGTCTCAAAGCTTGTCTCCTTAGACATTTCCACCTTGCAATTTGGTACATAGTCAACCTCACACGTTTACACCTGAAGTGCTCCCTTGTCTTTTCTTTCCCTTTCACGCTATATCCCCCACTCCTGTTACATGATTATTTATTCACATAGATAGGTTGAGTAGTTTTTAATCTCCCTCCTCATGGCCTGCTATGGTGCAAGGGAAGCACATAAGGGTGAGGGTTTATATATGAGCTATTGCCCTAACAATGAGATAAACCCAAAGACTTTCCTAGCGTTCTTGACCTCATTAGCCAAGCCAAATCAAGAGCCAAGCATATGGGAGGAATATTTACATCATAGAGTTTGTAACTTGGAAGTAAGAATGTAATTTTGAAAAACTCACTTTCTAAAGTGCTTAAGAAGTTGGTGGAACTAGAGAGAAAGATGGAAACAAACTTTGGCTACAACAAATAAGATGATACACGATGAAGTCAAGTAAATGACAATCAAAGTGCAATAGGAGGTACAATCAAAGATGATACACTATAATTTTAGTAGTTAATGAAGTTACATTGCAAAAGAAGATTGCATTCCATGCATGTTTAGGAGGCCTTCCTGATGGATGGCATGAAGAAACATAGGAGGAACTTGATGATGAAGATTGCCAAGGATGTTTAGAGACGCACATGACGTAGAGACTAAATGAAGACCAATTCTAGAAGAAAGGAGGTTCAAGTGGACAATGGAAAATCAAGCAATTAAAGAATGAAGCAACTTTAGAGTTTGGAAGCATGCTAGCAATGGTGGAGTTTCAAGGGGATGAAATTATGGATCACATCAATCAAATGAGATGCTAAGATGGAGGCAACTAGAAAGGAGTGCAAATGAGTAGTCTATTGAGGTGATAGAGCTATCATTGTGGAGTCCAAAAAGCCTAAGTATTAAGTTATAGAGGCATCTAAAAGGACGTAATACAACTTCCTCCTTGCCTCTTCCCACCCCAATTGTCAAAATACAAAAAACATTATACAAGTTTATCATATGACTAAATGAGAGAGATTGCATAGAGAGCATAAGATGTACAAAGTGCTTCCACATTACGCTACTATAATGTTATTGGCCCATGTATACATCAACCATGTTTTAAATAACTTATCAATGCTTGGAAGACCTATGTTGTTGTAGTACACAATATTTTATGTTCCAATGTTTGAACAATAGATCCATGGATTTCCATTTTTTATTTTTTATTGTTCCCACTGACTTAATGGTTACATAGTCTAAATGTGAACAAATTTTCAATCATTCAAGTCTACTATTAACACTTTTTACTAACACCTTTGTGATGATGTTTTCAACAATTTGCTGAGTGTCCTAATTATGCTTTAACTTGTCCAACTAAAGGCACATCCTTATCACCTTTGATGGAAATTTTCTCAACCTAATAATTCCATTTTTTGAAAATCCTTCTCCAAATTTTAAAGTAATTAGATAACATTCCTACCAAGCAAGCGTACGAAAACAACCCATCAATTACCCTACAAAGGACACATTGTGCATGTAAATATTCATCAATGGAATACTAAGAATTTCCTTTAAAGCTAGAAATCATCAAATGTATATTCAAGACCTTCCAAAATGATTGGTAAGTGTTTATCACACACACACATATTGACAAGTTTTGTCTAAGGTTAAAAATATACGTGAAAACTTGAGATTACCTACCATGTGCCACATCATCTTACAATTTTCCATTCTAGGCACAACCAAAAAGTTTCCATTTTTGTTCAATACAAACCTCTATTATTGACATTTTACATGACACCCAACACAAGATATCAAACTTTTTTTCAAAATTGAATTGCTTGTAGGATTTTAACTTTGGAGAATGCACATTAACTATTCTTGAGTAAAGTAAATTTATATTGTATACAATTCTACTTTCTTTAAGTCGAGTTTTGAAGACAAAAAAAATCCCAATTTGATAATTCTCAAAGAGGGATGGAAGAAACAAGAGGGGTCAAAGTGACTTGTACTTAACCAAGAGCACAGGACAAGATCCACCTTATACAGAAATGGATACAATTTGTGTTGCAAGGCCCCACACTAGTTGTGCATACATACTAGCCAACCTATTGTTTCAACCAACATTGGAATGAATTATTCCAAAACTAGCCACTCAATTGCTTCAACTAACATTGCAATGGGGGGTTCACGATTACTATTTGGATGTTGCACCAACGGATTGTTCCAACCTAAAGCTTCACAACAATGAAGACCTCATAAGATCCAAATGAGAACTAATTGCTCTATATCTCTAACTACACCCAAAATCATTTTTCTAGTTATTGTCCATCACACCATTGAACAATACAAGATTTCTAAGCACTTATGACGTATTTGAAGGGTAGCATATTTTATACTCCTCAAAGATGGATGAAAGAAATGAGAGGGATCAAAGTGACTTGTACTTGGACCAAGGGAAGGGGAAACGATACACCTAATGTAGAAGTTCTTGTTGCAAGGTCACACTATTTATGCATATATAGCAGCCACCCTATTGCTTCAACCAGCATTGCAATGGATCCTTCACTGCTCATATACTGGATACCATACCTAGAGATTGTTCCAACCTAAGATCACAATGCTCATTAAGCCCCAACCCCCGAAAAACTTCCAAATTACTTGAGCTTCAAACTTAGCCTACAATATGGGACAAAGAGGTGTTGTTCCCCACTCTACTAGTTATCTATACTATGGAGATGAAATATGGAACAATGCAAATATCCAAACAATTAGTTGTCTGTACTACATTGCTTTTACTATGGAGATCAAATATGGAACATTGTTTATAGTCGTCTATAATATGGAAAAGAAATATGGTGCAATGAAAATATCAAAACAATATAGTAGAGCTCTTCGACCTGACCACATTACGCCTCACAAAAAGAAAATCAGGAAAATACCTTCACAATTGACAGCAAAGAGAGAACATGCACACTGCAAGTTTCATGGTTCATTATCATGTTGATGTCTTTATTACCCAAGGTATACAGTGACCCTACTCACACATGCTAGATACATTGACATAGATTCCTATGATCTGCATGCATGGAAAGAATTAGCAGGTACAATGGGCATTGATATACATGTGCATGAACCTACACATTGGCTGTGTGATATATCTTATTTACAAGCAGCAATACCTACTTATAAGTTCCCCCATACAATTTCAATATATCTTCTATATCTGCAAATCTCTACTCGGTGATAAATTGAGTGTAACTCGATGGTCAGGTTAGCAAATCCCAGCACTCTTCATCCAAGCCACCACCAATCTATCTGTTACCATCTCACCTACCTTTGTCTTTCAAATTGGGTGGCCACAGTTTGTCTTTCATTATGGATGAGCGTTTAATGCATGAGCATTTCTAGATAGCTCCAAGTAGACTGATGAGCACATGTACTTCAAACAACACACAAACCCCAATCAGTGCTTTGATTACCTCTGTTTTGGTTTTATTTCAACCATATAGAACAAAGCCTATCTTCTTTTCATATAATTTGCATCTAAAATTAGCTTTACTTATTTCTCTTTGAAATTGAAAAAGGCATGCAAAATAGTGCAATAGTGTTGAGCATCGACGGAGCGATCGCAAGAAATGGGGGATACGCAAAGTGGATTCAAACAAAGGTAGTGCACACTTCTGACCCAATTGCTATAACCGAAGCTCAAGCATATCAAGGCCAAACCCACTAAGAAGGACTAATGCCTTGGAGTATGGGCTACATTCACCAACACAAAGAAATTTTGTGCAATGTGCATATGTAGACCAAAAGTCCAGAATGCAAATGCCTTTCCACATTAAACAATCTCTAATTGACATTCTAAATATTGCCTTCATAATGCACTTGGAAAGTTATACGATACCCGTATTGGGGGGTTCTTGAAATTTAGCAAAAGATTCCTAAGTTTTAGTAGGTCCATAAATATAAGAGCCACAAATTGGCTTTTAAATGTTGGCATTAAAAAACAAGAATGATGTTTTAGACAAGTAAGTTATTTCTATCACATTTTTCAATCAAAAAAGGAAATCCCTAAAGAGAAGCGAGTGTCAAGAGACATGTGATCAAGCTTTCAAAAATTTTTCCAACATGTCCCACTTCATGACATGTGATTGGAAACTTCTCTTCCACTACTTCACTTTCCCTCTTTGCAATTGAGCCTACTTCTCCTTGTACGAAGAGTTCTCCCCCTCTAGGCTCTCATTCTACACCAAGTTTCTTTTTTATAAACATGTGTACAATGGTTAAATATCATCCCACATTTGGTGCCAACCATCTCCCTTTTCATCTTCCATCTACTCATCATTTTTGAAACAGCAAAAGACCTATAAATCTTCTATGAGTGCCTCTTTTGAAGCCATCTAACTTTTCTTCCACTTTTAGATTGGGAAGGGAGCAATGCGCATTAGTTGTTCAATAGCCATGAGAAAATACTAAATTTTCCTAAACTCTCCAATTGGTGGAGTGAGTTGATTTCATAAAGTCTAAGCATGTGTGGCATTTGCCTTCATACATTTTTCGCACAATCTATGGGAGTGAGTGACACTTCTCCCCATTCTCAAGTTAATGTGAATAAGCTTAGCCCTTAAGGAGCTTGGGTTGAGAATGAATTCATTCCTTCCACTTTGGAATTGTGAAGGAAGTGATGCTGAATAACAACTAGATAACTTTCCCTCCACTCTCCGATTTGACAAAAAAACTACTCTTTAACTTTCTCTCCACTCTCCAATTTGGCAACAAACTAGTTATTTTCATGCATATAAAACATATGTATATGAGAGTCTATGCAATTGTAATATTTGATACGGTGTGTGAAAGTCAATAAACTTCTCCATGCTCGAAAGTTAATGTAACTAAGCTCAACCCTAAGGAACTTGGGTTGAGAAAAAATACATTTCTTTGAAGAGGTTGCATTATCTTCAAACCTGAAGATACCTCTTATCTCTTTTTTTCATGCTTGTAATCATTTCTAAAGGATTATCATCCTCAACCTACGTCATTCAATCATTGGGTTCCTTGAGATATTTAGTCATAGAAATAAGCATAGTTGGATTCCCATGTGTGGGTATGCAAATTTCCCATATGGGAAAAGTTGTTTCAAGGGCAAGGTATGGAAAGAATATCATATTTGATCTTTTTGAAGAAGAAAAGGTAGAGTGGGGAAAGTTTAGCTGGCATGGGATATGGGAAAAACCAAGAAAGGGAAATTCTAGGGATATCATACTTGACTCCTCGCCCCACCCCAAGAAAAAAAAAATTGTTATTACTTTTTGAATGTTGAGGCTTATGTTTTCATGAAACATGTGAACAAGGAGTGTGTGAATGTGTGACATTGTAATTTGAGATTATGCTAGTTTCAAATTAGCATAGAAAAGTTACAAGTTTTGAAGATTAAGAACGTGTATAATATTCTAATATTCAGGTTTTTAAAGGTAAAATTAGGGCGGATCATGTATGGTTCAATGGCCTAACATGTAAATAAACAATGGCTCCGTAAAATGCGCACACCCAACAAACTTAGGCTTGGGAGATCCCCCGTCCAAGGTTGGTACTCGTGCCCAGAAGAAAGAAGACAACACTCTCATTCAAAAAAGTGAATGCTTTCTGTCAGGATTTGAATTGTGGTCCAATCCCTACACACTTATAAGCTTTAACTAGTGGGCCACATGCTTTTTTTTTTGACAACTTTAGGAGCGCTCAATGTGTAAAGAAAGCAATAAATGATTTTAAGGGTGGGCACAAGCCGACCTCAATGTGTAACCAACCTAACATCAATCTGTATCTATTAGCTTTCCACGACATTGTCTTCTAACCTTAATCTTTATCTATTAGCTTTCTGCACTTGGGATGCATGTAATGTGATTGTGTTTACTCCATCCTAACACCCCCCCAAAAAAAAAACTCTCTAGCTCCACCTTCTCTCTCTAAACACCTTCCTCTTTAACTAGGGTATAGGGGCCAATAACTACACATCCCCCTAAAGAAGGACACTCCACCCCCAAAAAGAGAAGCATGTCACATCAATGATCTAGGTCATAGATTCAACCTTCAACATCATTGAACGGATGAGATAGCTTTGTAGTTGTCTGTAAACTATTTCCTATATTGGTCCTGGAGTGGAAACCTTCTTTTAAACTCTGCAAGTCTGTGATTTCTTGAACATTTCTACACATAATCTTTTCTCCACCTCCATTGAGGTCAAGTAAGAGCCTTATCGTCATCTATTTGTAGATCCGTAACAAATTTTGACAAATCGAAGGTCCTTACGTTTGTCAACAATCTACTAGCCCTACTACCCTATCACCCAAAACATGAACTTACTTCTTTCTATATATAAACAACACACCATCCTCTCTCATTATTTTCCAAAAAACATCGTGCATGTTTGGAAGAGAAAATGTAAAACATCTTTCATTTCAAATAGTCCATGAGCAGGTACCAACTGTCTTTGTGCTTGGAGCATTCCATGCTCCTCCTCTCACTTACTACCTCCAGTAGCACCATCCCATTAGCTATGCATCCAATGATATAAGGTGACATGGATTTTTGCATGATGGTCAGGATAGGACATTAAGTATGGTGTGTGAAAGCCAACTATGATAATTGTAGATGTGTCTAGACCAAAGCTTTGAAGTAGACCCATTCATGCTTCCACGTTATCATGCTATTTTGCCCAACATTAGTTGCTCTTTAGCCAAAATCATGCTTATCCTATTACCTTTCTTGCCTAGTGGCTATCTTTCCACAATTTGGTGTATCTTGTTGGTTTTTCATTCTCCATGGATGAAGACATTGGTGTTGCAACATTTGGGGGGACACATACTTGAAGGCACTAAGAGACTTTTGTGTTTTTGGTGTTTTGGTGGACACGACCATATGTATCAACTTTATATCTTTGCTCAACCATTATTAGAGAATATACACACAAAGGCCCACGTGAGTTCTTTGTTATGAGAACTTTAATGAAGCTTACATAATAATTGTGAGGACATGAAGTTTACGATAAAGCTCTACATTCACCCTAGTATATATTTCCTTTATGAAACACAGACATTTGTAGAAGAATATTGTCAAGGTTCATAACATCCAAGTTGAAGTGGGTGCCATTAACTCCTCCAACCAAATTCATTTGATCTTGATGAATGGTATGAATGAGCTTGGCATTCATACATTCAAATTGCATTAATCACAAGGTCGAATGGCAAAACATTAGTTATGAAAGTTATTAACTTAGCTTTTCCACTATTTTTTACTTGTAAAAGATCCCAAAACAAAGCTCTTTCTCTCTCTCTCTCTCTCTCTCTCTCTCTCTCTCTCTCTCTCTCTCTCTCTCTCTCAAATGAAGCATGAAGCATGATATGAAACATCACACGTAAATCACAATATTGTAGTACAAGGATTTGTGTTTAATGTGCACGTATTGCAGTTACTTGAGCTTCTCAAAACCAAACATAACTAATAACTCACAACCTATGTGGACCTACAAGTTTCAAGACCAGTAGTGGTGGCTAAAGGCATGGGAGGGGCAACCATGCATGAGCTTGTGAGTGTTGGTCATGTGGATGGTATGCAGATAGGGATTTGCTATGTTAAACAAGTAGTCATGGAAGTAAATGGCCTAGCATAATGTAGCAATAGAACCTCCAAGTAGCTACGTAAATTGTAGTAATCAAGGGAGCAAAAGAAATCTACAAACAACTTAGCAAAATGTGTTCACTAATCCAGCTTAGAAAACATGATCCTTAATAAGACATCATGCTCTCCCAATATCACATGGCAAGGCTTATATGATCTCCTCTCACTTGTCTTTGGACTTGAAAGCATAAAAATGCAGTACATACTTTTTTAATAGGCACCTATTGTTATAAGGTCTGAGATACACGCTCAACCTTCTTATATACTTAAATGATATATGGTGAATATTATGATGGTGCAGAGAGAGAACAGATGAGGGAAAATAAAGATGTAGAGAGAAAGAGAGAGATTGAGAGATTGACAACACACTAGGGACTGGAAGATGGGCCAATCCCCCCTTGTGGACTTATATTATTGACAAGGAGCAGGCTTCTCCATTACACATAAACTAGTTCTTAACTTGTAGATCTTGGGAACAAGATCATGGTTCCTTGCACAGTATACAGCCGACTAACACTTGCACAACTTGGAAGTTGGCACCTTTTGATCCTTCTTGAGTCTCTCCATCTCTCCTACACAATATGTATAGGGATCTCCTCTTGGAGCTTGATTTCAGCAGAGCTTCCGCAGCACCTGCACCTTCTCTCCTACACAATATGTGTAGGGATCTCCTCTTGGAACTTGATTTCTATAGAGCTTCCGCATCACTTGCACCTTCTCTCCTCCTCTTGTATGCATGCAAAGTGATGCTTCCTTCACTCTTTCACACCCAAGGAGAGCCTCCCTTTTATAGGCTCCAAGAGCTTCTCTTCTTGGAGAGAGACTTGAGTGCCCAGATTGGAAAGGTTGATCTTCATGCAAGATGTGGTTGTTCCATGACCTACTCTGCAGCACCAATTTTGGAATATCTCTCTGTGCATTGCTCAAATGGAAAAACATCCAACACAAAAGTTGTAGATCTCACAGTTTTTGATAACCCTCATGGGCTGTTTTTAGAGATTGGCTTTCTATTGCGAGATATTTTAAAAATGGATTCACCATGTCTATTTTAGGAAAAGTAGCTTTTTAAACTCTATTCTTAGCTTATGGTCCATGCAACCACCTTGAGCCATAGATAAGGAGAGTTCATTAAATTGCCTTAGGCCTCAACCTTAAGATTGACTTCCACAAAAAAGCTTGTGTCATCTTAGACCTTAAACCTCTCTCATCTTTCTTAATGAAATAAGTACTTCTCTCCTTAATTCATCAAGAGAGAAAAGACCTTAAACCTTGACTTGTAAGGGAGAGGATGACCCCAAATGAATGCAATGCTCATTACACACAAGTAAGCGTTCCCAGGCATCCCCAAATGCACACATAAATATATATACACAATGCGAATGCACTTCCTCTTTTTAGAACTCAATCCATCTTCATTTATGTGTAACTCCTTGGTTCTTGTGTACACTCTTACACTTGGCAAACACTTCCTTCCCCCTTCATAACTTGTACTGCCTGTACAAGATATCCCCATTGCAGTGCTCTGATCACCCCATTAAGCAATGCACTAGGAATACTAGTCTCTAAATGGTCTCATGGCCATGCTAGATCATCATCAACACTTAAAGAAAAGTGGGTCATTAATTTATTGACATAAATTTACTAAAGAGAGAATGTGTAATAAGCAATCAATTTAGTAACACCTATAGCAAGGTTATAATCTATAGTCTTATTTTTTAAACAGTTGGAGAATATGCATACACGTTTGGTTGTTCATTACTTTTTGACATGCCATGTCCAAATGTATCATATGCTTATTTAAAAAGATACTGCACAATCTTTCTAATAATTTTTTTTGCTACAAAGCATATACATATTTGAAATAAACAATTTAGTGATATCCTACAAACCCAAAATAAGCATTTAGCATAATAGTTACTAATTACTAAATTGTTCATTTCAAATTGTAAAATTATCTAGGATGTGACTTGAGATCCTTATTCTTGAAATGAATGATTTAGTGATATCCTACATCCTAGATAATTCTTGAAAGGTAGGGTACACATAAATCTATTAATCTTGGATGTGGACACACACACACACAAAATATAAGGGTTTGGAAAATGGACAAAATAGCCATCTACACTCATGAGTCTTTTAGACCAGTCAAACTATATAGGTATATAAAAATATATTATTAGCACAATGGAATTACGTGTTTCATTTAAGTATTCCTAGGTTCACATTATTGTTTGATAATAAATTTTTGGCCATGGTATAGATGGAATTGGTAACTATGAACAAGTATGGGACATGAAAATAAAAAACATTGTGCATCCCATGAGAGAGAGAGAGAGAGAGAGAGAGAGAGAGAGAGAGAGAGAGAGAGAGAGAGAGAGAGAGAGAGAGAGAGAGAGAGAGAGAGAGAGAGAGAGAGAGAGAGAGAGAGAGAGAGAGAGAGAGAGAGAGAGAGAGAGAGAGAGAGAGAGAGAGAGAGAGAGAGAGAGAGAGAGAGAGAGAGAGAGATGAAAGATAAGTGCCAACTACAAGACCATATGCCCCTTTGAGGGATCGAATATAAAAATAGAAGTATGAACCATAGGTAGCAAATATGTGTTATCATCTTGACACTTATTGCTCTTGCAATTAGGAAAATACATCACAGTCTCTCAAATTAGCTCTTCAAACTTTGATCAATTATGCTACCATATTGGAAAAAAATGTATTATTACACTTAACCATCTATGGGAATGGTGCCACACGAGAAACTTGACCTTTTATGATACCAGATTGGAGACTCTATATATGACCACAAGCCATTTTATTACAAAAGGTTACTAGTTCTTCATGTTTAAAAACTACAAAAAAATGGATTTTTCCTCTATGCACATGCACACATCTTGCATGCACACATATGCGCATGCACACACACATTGAAACCTCATCATGTGAATTAGGCATAAGAGTCCCACTTATTTACTGAGTGACATGTGTGCTCACATATGTAATATAAAAGCTAATTGTTAAATAAGAGTAAGTATCTAGAGGCTTTATAGTGAAGTGAAACAGGTGGGGAGAGGGAGAAAAGGGAGGTTATTATATACCATGCTCACTAAGGACCTTGACACTCATGCTTGCATGGGTCTAGCATAGAGTGATAAAAAGCTATCTAAAGATTGAATGAGGGCATGTGCTTTCATTAATAACGATGCTCCAAAAAGAAGAATGTTTGAATATTGAACGATACTTTCATTGATAGCACAACATGGGATTTTGGAGGGGGGGAGAGACTTAAACACCATCACTTAATAGGTGCCCTAAACATTTATCCTAATTTCATTAATTTCTAAAGTGCAAAAAAAGTAGATGATTCCACATATTTACCAAACATTTTTCTTTTCTTTCTTGTTGAAAAATACTTACGTTATAATTCAATGAAAAATACAGTTTTTAACGTGCATTTGGGACATGATCCTTTTTCTATTTTGAGATTTGTTTTTCAAACATTTTTTCTTTTTCTCTTGGAAAAGTGCAAAACAATTCAATCAAATAGTAAAAGTGAAGAGATAGTGTAGGAACATGTAGCAACCAGTACTTGGTTTTGAGGATTAGCCACACCCAAATCTTAGTTGATCTACTCTTGGTAAACTTAGAGAAGGTGGCTATTGGATTGGGGAGCAATATTGTAGTAACTTCATCTATGATTACATATTGACGATCATACACAAATATATACAAAGAAAACCCAAAATGGCCCATTCGCAAGTGGCATTTGTAAGAGTTTATTACATTTTGGATACCTCCTTCTTACTGTTGAGTATGTTGTCAATATCTTGAACTTCATAGATGGTGTATGCTCCCACTTTGGCAAATCTTCAGAGATTCATTTGCTTCCTCTTCGTGTAATATATTAAAAGGAAAAAAAAAATTCACCTTCACGGCGACGTGTCGAGCGGGAGCAGGTGAGGTGGAATGGAGGAGCCAGCAAGCTCCTCGCTAGAGCTTGCTTGGCTCCCTTGCCATGCATGATGACAGGTAAGGGGGGAGGGATTCTCTCCCCCCCCATAAAAATTAGGGAGGGAAGAACGATCGAGGGAGAGAGGCTGCCATATCTTGCTGAACAGAAGAGGAGAAAGGGAGAGTTGCTCGTGAGTGCAAGGGGAGGATGCCGTGAGCTGGGAGAGACTATGGTGGATGCAGTCGACGGAAGGGAGTGCTACCCTGCGCTGCTGTCGTAACGACGGAGAAGGGGACGGACTGGTTGCGCTGGCCGCTTGGGCAGAGGGACGTGACGCCGTCGAGGGAGGGAGGAGCCGCCTCCATTGCGCCGTCGAGATTGACGGTCTTAATCACCCCCCAAGCTTCTGGAAACTTGGAAGCTTCCAAAGGGGGGGCCTCCTTAACCCCCCCTCGTTTTAATCCTCCTAAGGCCCTTTCATCCCCCTTCTCGTGCCTTTCCAAAAAAAAAACCTTCCATACCCCCCATGATTTAACCTTTAAGCCCTTTGTTATGGGCTTTGAAACCTTTTCTCCCCCCCCCCCTCCCCCCCCCGTGTGTCCAAATCCCCCTTTTCGATGGGTGTTAGAACCCCTATGTTTTACCCATGAAACTTTTCCGTAGGCCTTAAAAAACCTTTTTTTTTCTCCCTGGTGGTAACCCCTATAAGCCCCCTTCCTCTTGTGCCTTGGAACCCATCCCCCTTCGTGTCCTATAATCCCTTAGACCCCCCTTTTGCGTGGATATTGGAATCACCCTTTTTTTTTTCTCCCCCCCCCTCCCGTGATTAAACCTTCTCTAACCCTTCCCTTGTGGTGTATTGAGAACCCTTTCCTCTAAGTTGACCTAAGGATCCTTCGACCTTACTTATAACCTTTATGGTTACTATATTCCCTTAGAGTTCTCTCCCGCACCTTGTGTCTTTTCCATCCCTTTTCATTCCTCGTTTGAACGAGTCATTAAAAGGCCATTAAGCCTTCCCCATGGCTTCAATGGGTCTTAGTCATAAAAGATTCTGAAACACCCTTTCGAATTCCCCGACTTCAAGGAGGGAGCCTTCCAAAAACTACTTTCGACGGACGGTGCAAGGAAGCGACGGTGGAATTCTGAAAAAAAGAGTGTAAAGCTGCTTCCACGTTCGAAGGACTACAACTGTGATGCCTCCTAAGAAAGTCCAGGGAGTAGCTGCGGGAGGTGCATCTCCTGGTATCCATGTGGATATCTCACCCCAAAACCAGGTTTTTCTTCTTGGCTTTAATTCAGTTTTAAGTCAATCATGCAAAGGAAAATTGTTAGGGATAGGATATATTTGTTCGAGTTATTTGTAATGAAGGATTTTAGCTTATTTGAATGAATGATAATGTATAGAACTTAGTTTCCTTTGAATTGCATCAAGCATTATAAATTACGAGCAAGATTATCCATTTATTATAGTAGTATATTTTAGTTAAATCCTAAAGGTATAGAAATTATATCTTGCACCATTAGTCTTATTCCTTTTCGCAACGAATCATTGTAAATGATTAAATTCATGAAAGGTTTCTTTCGTGCTCAAATTACTAGGAAGTTGTCATTGCTAATTGCACATCTTAGCAAGGGAAATGTTTGTTATTTGGCATGAGTTCATCTGCAACGAAAAAGGAAGTTTGAATTGAACTGTATTGACTGAAAAGTAAATTGTCACAAGGATAGCAAAACCGTGACAAGACAATTAATATTACATTCCAAAAGATAACCAAACCAATCTAAACATAGAAATATTCATACCCTAAGCACTTGACTACTTTCCTTATTGTGGGGTCAAAAAAAATCGTAAAGATAAAGAACTAGGGCTGTCCCCGAGATCCTTAAAAAGAAACCCTAGGCCCGACATACGTCAGCTTAAAGGATCTAAAACGGATTATTCCATTGCAGGACTTGCGCAGCAAGTACGAAATCATTTAGTCTTGTGATTGATTCACAAGGAGAAAGGGTAAAAACCCTCAACAAGGATGGCAGATCCCTACGCAAGTTATCTTGCAAAAGGACGTATTTTTGGATATCCTTCTAAATAAGGAAAGTTGTAAACCGGAAACTAGCATATCTAAGGAACTTTAGGGTTGACCAAGTTGGGTTAATAAGGTACGCCCTACACTGGAATGTAAAGGATCTTGCCAATTTACAAGACACCTTAGGAACGAGTGCTGATACACTCAAAAGGAAAGAACATTTCCTTAGCAATTTGCCAAACAACACGGTTGATTAATGAAAATGTTTGTGCTTGCTAGAGATTTTAGGGCTCTGTTTGAATTATGAATTACAAATTAAATAAGTACCTATACTTCAGGTTAAAGGCCTGAAGGAAGAGGCAGTTCCAGTTACCACCGACTACCTGCCTAACCCTAACCAAGGGGGTTGTTCACCACACCGGGAACGTGGACCGAACCCGCCGCGAGAGGTCTCTCCGTTGAGCTCTACTTGGAGTAGGAGGACGCTTGGGTTCCAGGGGGCTCTGGCCGTAAATCCCTCGCCTTCCGGGTCCTGCACAAGAGGCTAACGTGACTCGGGATTGGATCTCGAGGCCCGCATACTAGTCTAAGGGCAGAAGCTTGGAATAGTGATCACTATGGATTACTGGATAGGCTTCGGGTAGATTATGGACAAGCCTATGGGTGGAACTCCTTGTATTTCAAAGATAAAAATGATGATATGTTAATAAAGAACTTGTTTGATATTGTTTTTTTTTCTATGTCATGTGATAAGATTACGTGAAGGAACCAGTGTTTAACGGATTAATTAAAGAAGCTGGTTGTTACATGTCAAACTAATGTGTTAGATAATTACATAACTAAAACAAACCGAGGAAAGTGGGGAGGATGGGCCATAGGTCCGTCCTACGGTTGGGTGGTCTCGGTTAGCCGGGAACTTTTCTCAAGGAACAACGGGATGATCGTCAAAGAAAACGAATAACGAAAGCGATGACCTAGAGTTATGTCTTAACCGATTTACGTTGTTTTAGGGGAACGGAATGGGGCTATGCCTTATGGCAGAGAGGTTGAGCTTTGCATCCCTCTCGTTTCCCATTCTCCTTGAACCAAGTGCAGCGTGAACCCGCTTCAGACCTGGCGTTTCTACGTAAAGTAGTTCGCTCGGGTCTGATGCTAGTTGCTGTTAGTTAATGACCAATCATGAAAACCTTAATTCCGGTCGATCCTAAGTGGGAATGGCCAGGATACTTCTGCTACGTGGCAGACGCGGGAAGACCTAGATCGCAAATCCCGTAACATTCCATGGGAGTGTCGGGCGGAGCTTTCTAGACATCCTTTCCGATGGACTGCTAAGACGTGTCCTGGATGATACTAGTGGGCACGTTACAGTTGGTATCAGAGCCGACCAATAACGGAATTGCTTTTATAAAATCTCAATTAAATGAAGGAAAGAAATTGCTATGTAGACCAACTCCCATCTCCATCTATTTTGGTGCAAGGCTTATTAGCTTCCATCAATTGAGCTCAACCAAGCTAGCATCAATAGTAACCTTGTGATTGAGAATTTACTATTGCTACAATTGGACTTAGATAGTTGGTTGAAAATCTACCATATTGCCCTCTCCAGTGCAATTGCTAGAACCTTGATGGATAACATGGATAACTTAGCAAAAGAGGATGAAATGGATTTGAGCAATTGGATGGACTCCTCAAAGTTCATTGGCATCCAAATTCAAGATGAAAATCCAAGGCTTAGGAAGAGCTTAGATTTTGACACATCCATTTCTTCGGATGGTATGGAAAGACATTCTCTTTTTCCTTAGGACTTCTCTGAAGAAGAGGCATAAATTTTGAACATGACATGGGAAACATCCCAATGGATTAAAAAACAAGAGCACGGCTCATACATTGATGTGTTCATTCCATTGCATCTCTTAGAAATATACTTACATGCATGTAATCATCAGAATTGGTCCTATGAGGTATTTATCCTTGTTGCCCCCATTCCCATGAGATGTGGTTACTTCTTTTCCATGAGGATAATATTGATGTTGTTGAAAAGGAATTCTCATCCTTAGCCATGGATAGCACATCCTCTCTTTGAAAAACCATTATCCTCAGTGGTCCCATTAGTATGTCTATGTTTGAAGCAAACCGTTTCCCATCTCCTTATGGAGTATATGTGCCTTCAAAATCGACAAAACCTAATGACAATAAAGATATGCCAAATCTCTCTATTGATTTGGGGGAAAAAACAAAGGGCCCTTTTGAGGGCTGAGATTGTATTGTAGAAGGCACGAAGGCAAGAGAGTGCTTTATAAGGAAGTCAGAGGGCTTGAGGGACTTGGTTTCACGAGTGAGGGTGGTGGTATCAACACGCGATGCACATGGCTCAACATCGTGGGGTTGAGGGACTGGTACAAGAGGCTTAGATCCCTCATACCCACCCATGCTTATTACACGTTGCTATGTCACTCGCTTGTGATGGCCTATTACGATGCATTCCCCTTGCAACATATGGAAACTATGGTTCATTAAAAAACCCCTCTTAGTCTGTGATTGGTCCAATTTACAAATATGAATTACTATTCAAGTTGAAAGTCTTATGGTAAATTAAAACTAATTGAATGTATAACAATTTTTCTCTTTTTGTAATTCACCATGGTGATACTAATGGACTATTCACATTTCATGTTTAAATAATTTTATTTTGATTGGTTAGCTACTGTTACTTCATGTCAATACTTAAAAATTCTATTTTTATTGTTTAGAATGCAATCTTTTTTCAACTATGATATCTAAACAATATTTTCAAAAATAATTGGAAACATGCTATTCATGTGCCCATTATGTATAAATTTTGGGGGATGATCTTATTCCTTTTTGATTTAATGTAGAAGTTATTGAGTCCATTTTGTAATGTTGCTAAAGATGCTTAAGTAAAAGTTTAGTAATCATAACCCTTTCTTGATGATCATCACCCTTTGATGGTTGTTGTCCCTTACATACAAATTTTAGGATACTCCTATTTTCTTTGTTGATTATTTATGAATTTACCTCAATTTGTAATTACTACTATAAACTTAGTGGATGGTGATCATCACCTTTTGATGCCTTAGTAATAGCACGTATGGTTACCATTTAAGCTACTTATAAATTTACTTACCAAATATGGCAATGATTTTTAGATTGATTAAGTGTATTGAAAGTAATCTCTATTGGTCTCTAGAATACTGTTGGGTTAGCTTTCTTTGATGTTGACATACTTAGGCAATGAGTAGCACCTAGCCTTATGCTTTGTTGAAGCATTAGCAATATCAATTAATATTGGCTTAGACAAACCCAATTTCCCATGGTGGGAAGTATTGATGCTGCTAAATTTTATTTCCTATTTTTGTCATGGGTGCTGATGGTACTTTAGTACCTAGCCTTAAGCTTTGTTAAAGCATGAGCAATATGTAAATCAATACTGGCTTAGGAAAACCCAATTTCCCATGGTGGGAAGTATTGATGTTGTTGAATTTAATTGTCTATTTTTGTTAGGGGGCAGTAATGCTACTTAGTACCCAGCCTTAGGCTTTGTTGAAGCATTAGTAATATGTAGCTCAGCCCTCTCCCAAGAGCGACTGTCACCCCTGTGCATAGCCTCATCATAGGTGAGAGGCTCTCTTGCATATGTAAACCAAGACATAATTTATGGAGGGCTCATAGTGGTCAGGAGGTCATCTATCTCTAGTAGAATGCCTCAATGCAGGCTGTGCTGCCTGTCCAATTTCCCATCTAATATCCTGTGTAATATCTTGTCTAACATCCTGGCCATGAGGATCAGTTGGTGCAGGCTGTCTAGCTAGTTGTGCAGGAGTAGGGGGCTCCTCTTGAAAGATAACCTTGCGTATCTCAACAAATTTCTTAGGCTACATAACATTTATCTCCTCAATCTTTACACTGGACTTTACAGGTATAATGTTGCAATCATTGGATTTCTTTTGCACTTTTTCTTTTCCCTTTCTTTGCGCTTGTCATCACACATCTTATGGCACTATGGCTGCATGTGTCCTGCTTTTTCCGACAATAATGTCATGTAAGATTAGACGTACGTCCACGGGACTTGCTACATCCACGTGTCTTAGACTGGGACTTCTGAGAGTCCTTCCCATGATGATCATTATCTTTCTTGCCACTTCTGCCACCTATAATGGATAAAGCATGTGAATTGCGGGAATCATAATTGTTTTTCGTGTTAATTTCTTCAGTCAAAAGAGCACTCTCTACATCTTGCAATTTTAGCCCATCAAGTTTGTTGGTATAGATCGCAATACAAAATACATCCCAAGACTCAGGTAAAGTGCCAAGCAGAAACAAAGGATGCAGATTATCCTAAAACTCAATACCCTGTTGAAGCAGATTCTTCATGATAGAATGAAATTGGCTAAAGTGAGTAGACACTGTTTAAGCCAATACATCTGTGAAGCAGGGCTCTGCTTTGCATAAAGTTTCTGAATCTTTTCCCATAGATTCCATGCACTCTGATCTTCATCTTTAACAACATTATTATGGACCTCTTCAGAGAGTGATAAAATGATAGTGGACTTGCATAGTGCATCTAAATTAGCCAAGTCATCATCATCCATATTCTCGAGTTTAATACCTTTGTTTCTTAGTGACTTAATCTACAATTTCTGTACCAAAACCTGCCACATTTGAGATTTCTAGTAGCCATAGTTGGTGCCATCCAACTTGGCAATGTTAAACGAAGCCTTATCTTTGAGATGACTAGCCAAAATGAGTCAAATAGAGGCAGACTATGCAGAAAATAGCCTGCTGTAATTAGCAATAAATAGGCCAAAACCATTGCCAAAACAAGCTGAAAATAAGAGAAATTGGTAGAATGACCAGCTGTTGACCAAATAGTACCCAAAGTACATCAAAAGGACATGATTAAGCTCAGTAAATACATCACAGTACGCATAAAACAACTTGCTATAATAAATGATAGAATTGAGTAAATCGATGCATTATGGGCTGGCCCCCACACATCAGAGTGAACCAACTACAACGGTCACTTACTATTTCTTACATGCTTGACAAATGGAAACCTTGACTGTTTACCAAATTGAAAAGCATCGCAAACATGACCAATATTTGTGTAGGCAAAATTGGGTAGACCTATAACAAGCTGTTTCTTTTGCATCATTTGTAGTCGCTAAAGATTAACATGCCCCACTCTTTTATGCCATATTTCTAAATATCTAACTGTGCCAGAGCCATGGGCAAACATGGCTGATTTCAATTGTGGCAAAGTGGCATCAAGAGTAAACATCCTGCCATTCCTATGACCATGAGCAATCAGTTTGCACCCATTACTGAGCTCCTCAATGAAGCAACCATGCTTATTAAACCTAACTTGTAAATTCTGCTTAGTCATCTAGCCCACATACAATAGATTTTTAGTAATTGATGTGACATGTAGTACATCATGTAAGTTCTTTTTCTTGCCATCATGGATTACCAAAGGCACTTTGCCTTTATGTTCAATGCTATGCTGCATGTCATCCCCTGTGCATACATAGCCATTCCTCTTAGGCACCACGTCAATAAACTAGTCACCATGAGGCATCATATGATTCGATGCCCCCGAATCGATATACCAAACAACATCCTCAGTAGGCTTCTCAACATCCCTATCTTTGACATATGTCATGGCAAACAGTCTATCCCTAGAAGCATCATCTATTTGAATGGACGATGCATAATGTTCATGCTGCTCGCCCTTTTGATTACCCTGCTTCTTCTAGCAGTCCTTGGCAATATGGCCGTACTTTCCACAGTAGTGAAAATCCTTATCCTTATTAGGATTGTCAGATGGATGCTGTTGTTGCCAGGAGCCTTTGCCTCTAGGGCTAGATCTCCCCTTGCCTCTGAAATTTCCACTTCCTCTTGCATTTGAACCCCGCTGGCTATTATGACCATAACATACATTTTGCTGGCCTCCTATGCCAAAGCCATAGCCTCTACCACGGTTGCCATGGCCACGTTGATGCAAATAAAATATAGCATCCTTGCTCTTGGAACTACTAGAGCCTACAGTCAATCCAAGTTTAACTTCCTCATGAATAAGTAATGCAACCAGCTCATTGAAATCCGCCATTTCATCTTGCACAGAGATGGAAGTATCAAATGACTTATATTAAGATCCCAAACCATTTAATGTCACTGCAACCATGTCTTCATCCTCAACTTGTGTGCCAATGGATGCCAGTTGATATGCAATAGTCTTAATCTCTGTGATATAATCTTGTATAGATCTTCCTTTTCTCTCCATGTTGTTGAATTTCTGCTTTAACTGTATCTTCCTGGCACTGGTAGTTGTGCCATAATACCTAATAAATATGTTCCATGCATCTGCTAGTGACTTGCAGTTCATGATTTGCATTACCATAGCATCTGAGATACACAAAGATAACTAGTGTAGCACCCTGCCAGCTCTTTCCAACCAAGCTCGGTGCGCTCTTTTTTTATCAAGTGTAGGATTCCTCTTTAGGATTTCAAGTTTAGCTTCAACACCTGTCACCAAGTCCCAATATCCTCTTTCTATCATGAAATTCTCCATGCAGAACTTCCATATGAAATAATTATTGCTATCAAGCTTTTCCCCCACGATTTGGGTTATATTATTGGTTAGTCTGCATTTGCCATGTTGCAAACAATGCCTGACTACCTGTAAACCAAGGCTTCTTAATTGATCAGTTTCAGCCTTCCAATGCAATGACAATTTTCAGCATCAACCTCAGTTCAAATTAGTGTATCTCAGTCCATAAACTTGTCAAAGACATTCACAACCAAGTGATATAGGATGTAGGTACATCAGTCAACACATAGATCATGTAGCTACTATAAACTCTATGACATTCAACCTCACTGCTAGTAGATATACATGCAGTTTGAAATCTGCAAGCTCTAAATGACCAACAATTCTTTCATAGCCACAAAAGAGATATATACATGTCATACATGCTTCAAAACATCTAAAACATCTGCTATTTCATGCAGGAGTCCATACATAATCATATGGGCATAATTTAGTTCATGTACATCAAGTATAAGTGTCAAATGTCCTGCTTGTAGATTGCAATTAGTCAATACTTAGTCAAACCAAGTTTATCCAACTCCAAAATGTCCTCAAAATACTTCATACATGTGCCATCAAATGTAGGGGTCAATACATGACCATACAGACAACCATAGACACTCTGTCTTCAATAGACAATGTCATAGAATGCATTTTCTATTTGTAACCCGCCAAGATAATATCAATGCATTTGTTTCTAGCTCAAAATTCAGCTTTCATGAGCATTCAATGCTCATCTCAATCCACTAGACATTCGGCAGACATATGCATGCTATACACTTGACAAAAGCTAGCTAGTGTTATGTAATGCTTAAGGACCAATGAGTGCTTGATGTCCATAGTTTTATGACAGTTTTCAGCATGTCATACACTTCGAGATCTAAGTATTTTCTTTAAGAAATTTCAACTCAAATGCATAAGCCACAATATATATGTCTTCTAGGATGTATCTACACTTCAATGGAGCCAAGAATGCATGTCAAATAGCTTCAATGCTTCAACCAAAATCCAGTTATGCTATATATTCACTATTTACAACTGTTCATTCTCTGTTCCAAGTCTGTGTACTTGTGCATAGCCTTCAAATTGAGCTTCCATCAATGTATTGCGATGTCAAGACCTTCAAGTACCTTCCAAAGTGTGCATGCAAGATGTAGATCACTTGACTAGTGATTATTTTATTGATTAGCAGTCATGGGGAACAGTTTGGATAGCATGCACAATCATGTGATGCTGCTTGGGATGTATACCAACAAATCTCCATCCAGTGATGATCAGTGCTCTCTCTAATGTAGTCAATGAAGCCTGCAAATGCTTCAGACAAGACCCATACAACTTCTCCTTCAAGCAAGATGAAATACCTTCAGCACATACCTTGTAAAACAACAATGGCAGGAAACTTGCTATTCTCAAAAATCCTTGGCCTTTAGTCTTCAAGTCTTCTTCCAAAATGATATCCACCACAGAGCCCATTCATGGCTTTGATATCATGTAAAGAGAGAGAGAGAGTGGAGAGGAACATAGAGCTCAGTCATGCTCTGTATCTTTCATTCATTATTCCATTATACTTCATCACTTACTAAAGAGTAAGTTATACACTAGATTTCACTAACCAAGACTGACTCTGGTTAGGTCACACTAGCTAACCCGACTTATTGAATGTCCACCAACACATGTATAGCTGGACACAGCTATATAGGACACAACTAGGACACTATTGGTCACACACAAGATAATGAGCTTGAAGTCTCAACAACTTCAGCCTTGCTCTATTACAACAGTAAATTCACTATCAAATTGAGCATAAACAGGGTGAAAATCAGCACCAAATCAATGGCATATCATATGCATAGCTTCCCATAACATCCATCATGATTCGGGTATCAAATGGCATCAATAGCTAGTACCAAGCAAGCATAAACATCAAATGCTAATGTAGCACCGTTTGGGGCTGCCTATGGACTATTATGACAGTCCTGGATTGAAGTATATCAAATCCAAATGTCAATGCCAAGGTTAAGCCTTCAATGTCATGGTTGAAGCATGCTCCTATGCCTCAAATGAGACCTTTGTGTAGTGCCAATGGCCTGAAGAGGTATTGGAGATGAAGGCCACATTTTTGACAGGCTGAGAAAATGGGGCAACCTATTGAAATTATGTTTTTGATGTTGCTGAGGCAATTGGGCACTACTTGATGGTTAGGGAACTTATATGGCTCCCAAAGAAGCTTCCCAAGAGGCCTCAATAGGCATAGAAGAGAGAGAGCTCAATTCCAAACCTTCATGGGGGCTAAGCCATGGCTGCACTGTTTTTCAAACCCTATGGATTGAAATAAAGAGTGGAATGAGAGCTCCAATACTTGTAGATGAATGCCCTGAGGCTTCCCAAGAAGGCCCAATGCTTGCATGAGAAGGATGAGACGCAACCAGAAGCTCAAAAGGTGTGGCTATGGCTACCAAGAGTGAAGACAAGAGTGTAGGTTTTCAAATGAATATTGAAGGAGTGCCCGACCATGTTCAAGACCTCGAAGAGCCAATCTCTGATACCAATGGAAAGGTGAGAAGGATCAAGCTAGCACTCCCATCAAACTGATGGTATCTTACACCACGAATAGATATATCCTCATTGCAATGAATTACTACACTAAGTGGGTAGATTCTTGGGCACTCTCGAACAATTCAACCAGGTAATGGCTAAGTGTTTATTCAAGTATATCTTCACTCGCTATGGTTGTCCAATGGAATTGGCAGGTGATTGTATTAGTCACTTTATTAATAAGGTCATTAAGCATATAAATATCTTCTTCATGGTCATTCATAAGAAATCCTATCCATACTATACATAAGCAAATGGCTTGGCCAAATCAACCTATGCAAAATCCTTACCAACCTGGTGGAGCAATATAGAAAAGATTGGGATACGAAGCTCCCAATAGCATTATGGGCTTATTGCACATCCTTCAAGGTGGCAATGGGCCTTACCCCTTACAAGATTTCTTTTGGCATCGAGGTAATCACACCTCAGAGTTCATTGTCCCTAGTTTGTAGGTTGCCATGGAAGATTGCCTTCTTCCATAGGAGTCCCTTCCACTTTGGATTGAGAGACTAGAAAAGATGGATGAAGATTAGATTCAGAGTTTCTACCTATTATTAGAAGTCTAGTTTTAGAAGAACACCAGGTGGATCACCTCTCTAATAAGTAGCTCTTTGAGTGGGGACAAGCGGTGCTAGTGTTCAAGACTTAGATGGGCAAGCTTCCTAGCAAATTGAAGATGCAATGAAGTGGCCTATTTTGGATTTTTCATGCAACCCCATCTAATTCTTTTTACCTTAGTGATCTATAGAGGAATCTCATTTCACATCCAGTTAATGGATTTTGATTGCGGCATTGCTATGCGGATGGATTGATGTGCCCTGTACTGATCACTTTGCAGTTCCCTTGAGACCTAGAAGTGGCCCCTTTCACACTCAATTTTGATTACTCCCAGAGGAGTCCCAAAACTCTTATGATTGCTAGGGTCCAGATTGAATTTAACCTTGAATCCACAACTTATGGTGACGTGGCCTCTCTTAAATGTTTTCCATCATATTCTAGCTCGGCCGCTCTTATTGGTGGTGGTATGATGTATCAAGAAGTGTGTAGCACTCATGATTTCCCATGTTCATAATTGTCGATTTGACACACATGCATTGGCCACATTCAAACACCTAAACCTCCATGCATTAAGGCCCTCAAAATCAACTTGCTTATTACCTTTCGCCCTATGGTGTATTTTATTCTTATCATCACATCTTCTACTCTTGACACACTTTGCCTATTTTCTCTTCTTCTTCAAAGTTAGCTTCTTGTTATTGATAACCATGCTCACCTCCCACCTTCGCCTCGACAGGGTAACACTAGTGCTCCCTAAGCGCAAGGAGACTATTTGGCCTTGGGTGCACCACTTGTGCCTTGACACCTTCCTTGCTTTGCCCTAGGAGAGCACCCTTGTCCACCCCAAGGCTAAATCCATGCTCCAATAGCTCCATCATAGTGGGGCATTGCTACGACCTCACCCTCCAACACATGCAGGAATAGTTACGCCTCCCCAAGGATGGCGTGTTAGAGACCATTTCTCTACTCCCTGGCCTTAACATGGAAGCTATCTTTAGGCCTACCACAAAAAAATGAGTATCTCCTTAGAAGTATCACAACCACCCATAAATCCAAATAGGAGGTACTCAAGTTTTTCCTAGAAACACTGTATTTGCAAGCTAGGGCCTTCAAAATCTCCTACAGGGTCGCCTCTATGTTCTTCCTACCCAACACTCCAGTTATATCTAGGGTAGAATTTTTTCTAGAATGATTGCTATATGGAGTGTAAGTGAGTGGCCATGTACCCTGCGGATGTGAAGTCTTTGAGGATCATATGTGGCCAACATTTCGCTTTCCTCTTTTCCCCTACTACCATTGTGGATCCTTTCAACTCTATTCCCATCACTAAAGTTGACAACCCTACCCCTTTTTTGTCCATGATACTACAAAGGCTCAACTGGAAGAACAATCCAACATAGTACAAGAGCCTGCAAACATGGCTCAATCTGTTGGACGTCCCAAACACAATGCTAGTGAGGATACGCACACCCTACCTCTACCATAGATGCTCATATTTTGGTAGAATTCTACCCTAAAATCATGTAGTGCTGCCTCACCTATGTTAACACGTTCCCTTGGCACCAATAGG
This sequence comes from Lygodium microphyllum, assembly GCF_053477565.2. Classification (NCBI taxonomy): domain Eukaryota; kingdom Viridiplantae; phylum Streptophyta; class Polypodiopsida; order Schizaeales; family Lygodiaceae; genus Lygodium; species Lygodium microphyllum. Next base: position 75,894,838 of record NC_141147.1, on the reverse strand, counting down.
TTTAAGAGTAGGCTCACATGCTTTTGATAGAAATGGAGCAAGTATGACGGGAGGATGCAGCCCTTCAAGCCCAAGTTCATCAGCTATAGTAGTGGGTGGAACTTCAAGAGCAACACCTTCTAGCATGTCAAGAGGCTTAGCTAGTAGACTTTGTGAACTCCATTCGAGACCAAATCCAATGGGCACAAACAGAGTCCATATTTATGCATGGATAGGTGGTAGCAATCACTAATGCTACAGATCTGTGCCAATCTCTCTTGGCATCTTGCAAGAGCTATAAGACTCCTTCTAGGTGGAGGTGTGCAAATCTTGGGATGAGGCGGTGTAGTGATTCTAGGTTGCACTAGTGGATCTTTGTTTCCACTCGCCACCTCTGCCACCTCATAATGATCTTGATACTACAAATGTGTGGTCCCAACCTCTAATGCAGCTAATGCTAGTTTCCCCTCCCTAGTTGGCCACTACTCTTGAGGTAGGTCCATCCTCTTCTTTGGTCCCTATTACCCCTCACCTATCCTTCTGCAATAGGCTTAGTGGCCAAACTCCAGCAAGAGGCTAAAGACTCCATCACCACCTCTATTCTCCAAGATGTGCCCATGGAGCTTGCCAAGGCAACACCAACCTTGATGCCCATTTTGGTTATCATAGATGCAAAGTTAAATTATTTGTGGGACCACATATCCGTATCTATTTAGAAGACTCTATATCAAATGATGCAATGCAGTGTCATGCCTTTATTCTCCTTATCGGATCCTATCAACTCCCATACTAATAGGTCCCTACATTAGAGCTTAAGCATCCTCTATTAAAGGTATAGTGCAGAAGAAGCCCACTATAGATCACAAAGAGTAGCAACATCACAAGACCATGGCACCTCTTTCTGACATCAAGTTGTGCTCCATGATGGAGCAACTCAAAGGAAGACATAGGTGGAGGCTCTATCTTCTAAGTGCATCACGTGCATCCACAGCCACCCGCCAAATTGATCCCATTGAACATCTTGAGTAGCAGCTTGCATTAGTAAAAGTGGAGTGGAATCCGGTAAGAAATTTGGATGGGTGCCTACTACCTGGAAGCCCTCGTTGCAGAACTCTTATTTTACCACATTTCCTAGCCCTTGCACTAGCACTGTATTAATCTTGGCTCTAGTAGTACCATCTAAACTATAATTTGCTCCCACCCCTCCCAATGGCACCTCTAGTTTCTCGCCCAATTCTAGCTCTACCTAGCCCCAACACTAGCACAACTACTAGCATCCTAGGATGTGCCCACTCCCCCTAAGACATAGGAGCCATAAAAATATAACTCTTATGGTTTTAAGTCCATTGTACATGCCATGTCAGGCACATGATAGTGCAAATTGGTGACTAAGTGTCAATTGCAAATGATAGCAACAACACAATAATGAAAGGCAGTGGTGTGGTTGAGGATAGTGGCAAAAGCGTTTCAAGGTATCATGGACAAAAGGGATATATAAAGTGTAGAGAGAAAGTGATGAGGTTTCCATCCACATATACAATTCCATGCATAGAGGGATACACACACAACTAGCTACATTGTTGCATTACTTTTGCAAGCATGGTTATTTAGCTTATGCCTTGTTTCTGAGTAAACAATCCCTTGTATGTATCCATTGGTTTGAGTCTTACCAATTCTTGTTGCCGTCTCCTAGAGAGACCATGGCACCTTGTATGGACTATGTAAACTAAACTATTGGAATCTGTGAGTATTTATGCTTATTGTCATTTTATCCATGATCATCTATTTAGATATATTCTATTCAATATGCTATGAGTGATATGTTTGCAATGGTATCATATCTCTATGTCAACTTTGAGTATTTTAGAACTTTGTAGTCTTGTAGAGTTGGTGCAGTTTGATTGCACCTAGTGACCACAACCTAAACTTGGACTCGATTATAGAGAGCAAGAGAGAGACACCCTATGTGAAAACTCCAACAGTCATAATGTGTGACTGATCTTCCCTTATTCAATAGTCATTGAATAGAATAAAGAATAAAGTGACAATGATGGGCACCCGCGGCCACTTGCAGTGAACATGTGTGCAGATACAGTGTATGCTGAGTAAATATGGACTATGGATGCATGCACAACCTTGGATGCATACACAACCTTGGAAATCTTGGTCCTCTCATAATCTAATTGGGAACAATCTATGTAACTAACCTTCAAATGAGAAGGTCATGGGAAGCCAATAGGCTCACCACCTTGCATATGGAACAACTCAAGGACTTTATAAATGTACTCCTTCTGTGATGACAAGTAAAGAAGTCCCTTACAGAGACTTGAGTATAATACACATACTAAGCATGTGTGAGGCATATCCCATGTCCTTCATCTCAAAGCTCTCCTTGAGCTGATTCTTTAAAGCATCTAGCTCAACATGAGCACTCCGAGTTATAAGCACATCATCAACATAAATCATTAAGATAATAAGGCTACCACCACGACCCTTCTTCTATATAAGAATAAATCCATATCACTATGGGAATACCCTTGCAAATACATAAAAGTTTCAAACTTATGGTATTGCTCCCTAGGTGACTGCTTAAGCCCATAAAGACTCTTATTCATTTTGTATACTAGGTGTTCCCTATATTTCTCCGCAAATCCCTTAGGCTACTACATATAGATCTCATCATATGCAAGTCCCCATGTAAGAAAGCCATCTTCACATCCATCCAGACTTCATCAAAGTCAACACCATGCTTCTGCTTAAAACCCTTTGCAACCAATCTAACCTTATATATGCTGGCTTAGGGTAACTAGGGATACGCTTCAGCTTCTTGTACATCCACTTGCATGGCAATGCATGTTTTTCAAGCAAGGAAACTAAGTCCCATATAGACAATTCTTCTACAATGAATCAAACTCAGATTGTACAACCCTCTCCTAAGAATGAGAATCACCTCTATGCATAGCCTTCTCACAGATAAGTGGCTTAGTAGAGTCTGTACCATGACATAATCCATAGAGGGTTAATAGAAATCAAGAGGACATGAAACTGTAGCAAAGCATTTCAAAGCTAGTTGGGGGTTCTATACATCATGTCCTCTCTATCTAATAGCATGATCCTACACAACATGCAACCACTACATCATCAATTGTAGTAGGCTGCCTCACTAGGGATGGCTATAAGGTAACATAAGGCTTCTCTTGAAAGACCAACCCCACATACCTTGACTTCCTGCTAAGTATGCTTATGCATCTTCTCATAGAAAATTGCATCATGGCTACGGATAATCTTCTGAGCTTGCAAATCCCAAAGGTGATAGCCCATCTCACTTGCATCGCCATATCTAAGAAAGATACATTTGAGAGACTTCAAATCCAACTTATTGCACTTGTTTTTGAGAATATGGCAGAGAGCCTCATATCCAAAGATTCACAAATGAGCATATGACGAAGGGTTCTGAGACCATACCTCTAACTTGTTGGCTAATCTTTGAGAATATGGTAGAAAGAAACCATACGTCTGCAACGTGACAACAAGAGTAGTATATGGGATGTATTAATGAGATGCACAACAATAATAAGTGCCTCAAATTAAAAGTACTACAATGATCTTTCATGACTAAGCATACTATGGACTCTTTCTTGAATAGTCCTAGTCATGCACTCTGCAATACCATTCTAGGGTGGAACGTGTGGGTCAGTCAACTAATGCTCATCCCAATGAGCATGACTAATATCATCCTCAAAAGAAGTGGGCTCAACATCATCAACCACATTTACTATATAAGCATAATGGTGAGTTGCATAACCTTCAAAGACAAATATTTTAATAGAGTATCTAACCCTGTTAAACCTACATATCACTGGTTCACTTAGTGGAGCCTTTAGATTACCATATGCTCTCTATGCACTTGGTGTCTTGTTTGAAGAAATACCAAGCTCATCATCCAAACTCTTTGAACCACTGGAATTTTCATCAAACCCTAAATGACTAGTAGATGCATCATTACCATCTGACAATTTCTTCTTTCCTTTGTCTTTGCTTGCAATGCTAATAGATGCGTTTGAAGATATGGGATTCCTCCTTAGTCTCCCAGACTAATTAGCTAATTGTAGATGTAGTACTAGATGATGTTTTTGGTCTTCTAAGGTTCTATGAATCTTACTTTTCTTTTTGCATGTAACCATCATGATCATGATCATGATCATCTAATACACCACCACTAGATGCATACCAAAACTGCTCATCTCATAAAAAATAACATCGCTGCTCACTATGAACTCAGCTGTGATAGGGTTATAATAGCAATGCTCTTTTTGCTCTGAAGAGTATCCAATGAAAACACATTTTTTAGCATTTGGATCAAGCTTCATTTGCAGCTCATTTAACTATGACTCACAATGTATTCAATCATTGGCAATGTTTGAATAGTGATAGCTTTCAGCAAGGGCAGCTCTGCTCCATCTAAAACCATATTGCCACCAGTAGAGAAACTTTGTGCCAAGCCTAAGGAGGGGGGTTGTGACTTATCCAATCCCATGACAATGCACTGGTCGCAACCACCAGTGAATGCACCCAAAGTCACTGAGCAATAGCTCAAACGGGTACCCATACGATAATCGTAGTCGCCTAGAAGCCAATTTGCACCCATGAACTCATAATCCTGGAACCTCACATCCTAGACCTAGGAGAAAAAGTTGGCACTGCATGGATGGATGAAGGGTCAAGTTGCGATGGGTACCCAAAGCCCTATTGTGCATTTAAGGCTATTATGAAGGCAACATTTGGATTTGGTTGCCCAAGACCGCAAGTGGCATGAATGTCCCTCAGCCACACCGCCTTCCAACCCATCTCCATGAGACTGTGAGCTAGATGCTAAGCATGAGAAATGAACTAACCCAAAAGGAACCAAACCTTGCAAGCCTCAACAGGTCTATCGACTAAAACCATGGCCCACTGCATTCGAACCGACTCAACTTGACATTCTATTATTCCAACTGCTCCATAAGCAGAGAGCAGCACATCAACTGAGCCACAAGACCAATCCATTGCACAAGTGGTCGACAGACACCCCATTGAATAGCCCATGAGGCAAGCATCAGTTATCCAAGCCAACCAAATCCCAACCTTCTGCAAGCCTTAGACCCTCTTATAAGTGAAGATCCATCCTTGCTTTTGGCTTCAAACATAGCTGCAAATGCAAGAGATGACCCCGTCACTTGCATCAAGCACTTGGATGCTACCTTCACCACGTTTGCTAAAAGCTACGAACGGTTGGATTTAGGCCTCCTTGATGAGCCGTTAGCTATGGAAGTATGCTCCTTACCATGCACTTGGGAGGAATATGAGTTCATGTTCATCAAGATTCGTAAGGTGGCCAAGGACTTGATTGCAATGAGATTTCTTGAGAGCAAGCTCTCAAACAATGGTTTCTCACCTCCTATAGCAAGAGCAAAGTCTCTACAACAACCCATGAACTAGAAGAGTTGAAATGGTTGGTTGACTTTGAATCTTCCTTTTTGCAAAAATTGTATGCTCTTTGTCTCCAATGGGAGAAAGAGGGCTGCCAAATTACGACCAATGTGGAATAGAAGTGCGCAATCAAAACCTCTGAGGATGATCCAACCTATGGGGCTTCTCGGCCATCTTTCACGATCGACCTTTAGAAGAGCATGTTATGGCCTATCCCTATTTGGATCGACTCGTGACTAAGGAAGAACTTCACATTGCTAGAAGGATGAACTTTGATGACTTCGTAACCGATGTCTTGACCTACATTACACACATAGGCATTAGGTCTCAAAACATGGACCATCATGCCCACTTAGAGTGTAACCCATAGTTCAATGCTTGTCCCATAAAGAAATAAAGTACAACAAGCAATTGCTTAATGCCCCTACCCCGCCATTCTCCAATCCTAGGAAGGATCTTCATCATTCCCAGAGAGGAGGGGGCGAGGTGGAAAAAACTTGAACTTTAGAACCTCAAACCAAACTTTAAAAGCAAAAAATGATGGAACTTTACTAGAAGAAAACGTTTTTATGGAATTTATGCTTGGAATGTGTGGATTTCTTGAAGCATAGAAAATTTCCATATCATATTGGAGCATCGCACCATTCCATAGTGTTTTTTCTTAAACTTTTTCCTTTTTTGCAAAAGGTACTCTCAAATGAGCTAATTGTAAGCTATTGTGCCATGATAGGAACTCAAGATGGCATGCCAACTTCCATTCTCACAGAAAGAGCATAACAAGTCCTGATTGGCCACCATTAAAATGTAAGTCTACAACAAGATAAAGTATCATAGCGTCAGCAATTTGGGAGAGTTGGTTAACAAGGAAGGTGTAGTGAGACAAATAGTTGACCAGTGCAATCTCCACAGATATGTAAAGAAGGTTGGCCATGGCAAATGCACAGAGTTCTTGAGAACTTTTGACTCAAGAAAGAACAGTGGCACAATGATGACCATTAGGAAGGAAGGCTTGCCCGAAAGGGTAGATGTTAAGCTTAGCCCTAAAATAATGGAGAATGCTTTGGGGTTGGCCAACACATAGGGAAAGAGACCAAAGAGGGATGTTTATGGCATGCTAAAGTTGCTGAAGACAAAGGTGCACACCAATGATGGGATCAATCTAGTAGACATCCCTAACCCCGTTATCCAATTACATGCAATGATGGTGCATGCCCTTTTCTCTAGTCACCAATACAACATACTCATGACCCGGATACAAGTGCCAATGCTTGAAAGCATTGCATTAGGGGCCCTAGATAAAAGAATTCCGAATGTCTATGTCTCCAAAACTATTGAATCGTTATCCCATGCATTGTCATCATCGAGCCAAAGCCCTACAAGAGGTGAGTCACCAACCACCATGACTGAATTGGACATGAAAACACTTGCATTGAAAGCATCCATGATAGGGTTTGGAGGGGTGCTGACAACCATTATCCAAGAAGCCGTGGAAGAGATGGAAAGAAAAGAAGAAGTAGGGGAGACACCAGAGAGATCTCCTATTCAAGAACAGCACTCTTTGATCACAAAAAGCCCATCAATGTCTCCAAAAATAGAAAATATGGTAGATGAAGAAGCTATCAGGCTCTAGAAAGAAGAAGCAAAGTGAGTTGCAAGAATAAAAAAAGCTTAACTCTAGGCATAGTAGCAACAAGAGGGGTCCAGTGAGAATAGACCATTAGCAAGCAAGACAAGGAGGGTTTAGTCCCATCAAACTAAGAGGAGCGGAAGAAAATCTTGTTGAAAATTCCAAGTAAGAAGAAGTAGCTGGAAGAAGAGGAGGAACACCTATGAAAGGAAAAAGAAGAATCTTGAAGGACAGAGGAAGAACAAAGGAAGAAGCGACAAGAGGAGGAGGAAAGACTAAGGAGGGAAGAGGATGAAAAGTGGTTCTCGTCACATCAAGTTGTTGGTCGATCAACCCTCCCCGTCGAAGAGCTAGCAAGAAGGAGCCTAGATGACATGCTTGGAACTAGTAGCAACAAAAGTGTCTAGAGGACCAGTGGAAGGCCCCATTGAAACCACCCTTGTCCGTCATGGTTGCCACCACTACCACCACCCAAGAAGCCATGGATGCAACAATGGACGAAAGCATTGTGATGGCTTGGGTACAATACCTAGTCAACACAATGCAAAAGCTTGGATCAGCACCCAGTGGAGGAGCCCCTGTAGTACCAAGAACAAAGAGGCTTGTCATTGTGGATGCCAAATCTAGAAAAGACCTAAACAAGGCGAGAGTGGAACCCTCAACTATTACCATACCCTCGACCATGCAAGGGTCAACACAATATGACAAGTATGTCCAAGAACTACTAGGCCAGTTAGAAAGAGTAAAAGAAGAGAGGAAGGCAACAATGGCAGAGTTGGAAACTGAAAGGGAAACATTATTGGCCTACCAACTCAGAAAAACATGTAAAATAGCTACCCAGCAAAGGCAAATAAGTGACTCGAGGAAGGAGTTGGAAGCCAAACAGGTGCTAGGAGAGAAAATGGAGGTGAAGGTTGCAAAAGAGCCCCACAGCAAGGAAAGAAGAGAATAGGTGATGCTGGAGAAGGACTTTTTGGTCCTCTCGCAATAGAACGAGCAAATGCAAAAGTACCTTGACCAAATGAAGAAGATCGAAGAGACAAGCTCACTGAGGTGTTAATCTCAGCACAAGAAGAAAGTGAACAAAGTGAAAAAGTGCAAGTCGGGACCTAAAAGAGGTGGTCCAGAAGGAAATCAGACACAACGGAAGAAGCAGGAAGGGAAACAACCAAAAGTGCAAGGGCAGTCTCAAAAGCTAAGTCAAAGGCAGAACCACATTCTTAAATGCAAGACACCCCTAAAACTTTTTGTAAACGAGCGCCACACTCCCTCTTGTGCAAATTGTAAAGGTAGATGGGTAGTAGAAGGAAGCTAGGAAGATAGGAGGACAATAGGAAAGAGGGCCCCATGTTGTAAAAAAGGGGATGACCGCCCCAAAGGGATTTAGGATTCTGTATATAAAGTTGAAAAGTGATGAAGAGCTCATTATTTGGTGTGTGGCCAAAGTGGTCTCCTCTTCTCCTCTTTTCTTCTCTTCTTCTTGCTTGCTTGTGCTTTTGCCTGAGAGAGGGAGTGTGAGAGGGTGAGGGAGTGAGTGAGGGTGAGAGACTGTGGTAGAGAAGCTCTCCATCTTCTCCTCTCTTCTTCTCTTCTTCTCTTCTCTCATCTCATGCATGCGGCTATGGAGGATGGAGCAAGGTGGAGGATTGAGGATACTTGAGCTTGCATCTCAAATCATGGAGCTATCAGAGGGATTGAGGAAGGAGGCTACTCCATCGAGCATCAAGGTAAGCTCACTACACTCATAGGATTGAAGGCGCATCGGCTAGGTGAGAGATAGCTATTTGTGCTTGCTTGAAATGCTTGAAATAATAAGCAGTCCATGGGTCTTGGCGGTTGAGTGTGAGCTCCCACTACATTTTGGTTTTGTTGCTGGGACAATGGATTCAAGCTTGAGCACTTGCATACCTCAAATCGAGTAACAAAGTAAGGGTTTCATCCCCGAACATCGGAGCTTGAGATAGGTAGGAAGTTTTGGGTTTTTAATCTTGGCAACAAGTAAGTATTTTGGTTTTTTGATGATTAGGCAAGTTGGAGGAAGCATTTTAGTTTTCTATTCTTGATTTTTGTTGCATTTGGAGTAGGTTAGGACCAAGAAATTGAAGGGAAAAGCTTTAGGGTTTCTACTGTTGAACAGGCCCAAACAGGGAGAAGAAAGGAAAAAAAGAGTGTTTAGAGGTGTTAGAATTGCACGGGGAGTGATCTAGTAGATTAAGGTTGAGTCAACAAGGGTTTAAGACCTTGAGAGGCAAGGGAAGACCTCATTTTCAAGTTCTGCAGTAGAGAGAGAGAAAAGAGAGCTTGAGAGCTTGTGTAGGACTTGGTGCTTCCAATGGATCAATCGAAGGCCACATGGGTTTATTGCTTGGATTAGGTATGTAGAAACATTTTTGTGTATCTAAGTTTTGATCTTGGTGAATCTTGCTTGTAGGCACGGCCAAAATTGATGGCATAAAGTGATTTACATTATCATGATTTATGTGCCAATAGAATCAGACATGATTCGTAGGTGTCCGATTCCCAGAATCGGACGCTCAGATGCCTTGGGTTTTGACTCCCAGAATTGGACGGCCTACAATCGGCGACCAACTGGACCACTCAGACTCGGATAGTCTAATCGGCCGATTAGACCAATAGACACCCCAATAATCAGACCACTACCACTCGGACCACTCGGACTCAGACCGTCTGATCAGTCGATATCGGACCAGACACCCTAATAATTGGACCACTACCAGGCGTCCGATCATGAGGATCAAACACTCGGATATGACCCTATTCGATTTTGAAAATCAGACACTCAGACCTGACCCTATCCTATTCCTAGAATTAGGCATACTCAAATCGGACCAACTTGACCTGTTTGATCATTGGACACACCCTGTTCGATTCTCAGAATCGGACAGGGATACGAAAATCAGACTTGTCAGAATTGGACACTGCATAATCGGACCAGATTCTGACACATCAAAATTGAAAAATTTAGTGTGTTTGGGATGACAGAGAGTGCATCCCACAATAGGAGAATTCACCACAAGCCTTATAGGAAAATCTAACCCTAGAAGTCACAGCCAAATGGTCAAGTACAATGTTGAAACTCATATCAGCATATTCGACACACTTAGAGTCGTAGGCTAACCAACAGACCCGATTTGACCTTGAGCAAGCTGAATGACGTAGCATAAACCCTAGAGACGAGAGAAAACAACTAGGAATCAAGCCTAGAGCCCCATTAGGCTAAGTATGTAGATGAGAGTGCGAGAGCTGCAATCATCATCTTATGTTTGGACCCACATTGTTTTCCAACACTTGAAGTGTACTTAAGAAAAGCTGAAAGCCCGATTTCGTATAGTGCATGGAAGAAAGCATGCGCACACACACCAAATGAGTTTAATTGAGGACTCTTTGTAAATAATAAGGAACTCACTCAAACCTAACGATCAGAATGAACCCACTAATAGGAAGAGACCCTAAAATGTAGTCGGGTGATCAAGAACCCCAAGTATAGGACCAAGCGCGGACGCGACCTAGGCGTCACATGCTGTAAGGACTGACACCATTGGAGGAGTGGATCTACCCAACTTGATCATTCTCATCGACAACTTGGTGGAGCATGAGATTGTAACCATGGAAGAACTAATCACAAACATGGCGAAGAGCTTGACCTAGGTGGTTTCGTGAGACAGAAATCCAACAACTAGTCGCCAATTACGATCTATAGACCTGTATAGACCACCACGGTAGGACATTTGAGGACATCATAGTAGACCTCGAAGGGGAGAGGAGACTAGAGTGGGAAGCTTTGCAGGGCATAATGACCTACAATCATGAGCAGCAAGCTAGAAGCTTGCGCTAGAGCATAGAAATGTGTGAGATTCAATGAGTGCTAGCCCTAGCAAGCAAAAATAGTATAGGCCCTAATGGAGAGAGGGAAAGAGCTCTAGAAGGTGATCTCACATTGAGCGAGCTTCTTACAAAGCGACTACTAGATAACTCATCAGTAAAGTAGAGCGCCGCTGCAATGGTAACCTTGTTGCTTGTAGGATTACAAGGCTCTAAGAGACAATCAAGAATCCTTATCATGGCTAAGTAGTTAGACAAGTACCAACTAAACAATGACCCATATAGTTTCGTAGAGAAGTTTGAACAGATCTGCGAGGCCAATAGCCTCACGGATCTTACTCTGCGCTCACAAGATTTTGGTCTATGCTTAGGAGATAAGGGTAGGACATGGTATATGAGTCTGGATCCTGTTGAGCGAACTGACTTTAACAACCTCATGAGTCTTTTCATCAAGAGATTCTTTGAGCTTGGGTAACCTTCTAGTGCAGTTAATGAACATTAAGCAATGAGATAAGGAGGAATAAGAGACTACATCACCCACATGCGAAGTTTCTTCAAGAGTATCCCAACTGGTGAGCGACCCATCGAAAGAGCGGTCTCCACAATCTTCATCAATGGGATATGCAGCAGTGAGGAACTCTACAAGGCCTTGGCAGGAAACTCAAGCTTGTAGTGAGATGTGCTAGCTAGGGTCTTTGACTAGGCAAGTAAAGTGGATGACCAACTCAAAGAGAGAAGCTCCAAGAGCTCGATTCGAGAGGAGACAAATGCTAAAAACTTTGAGAAGGTTTCAACATCAAGTGAAAGATTAGGCCTAAGTACTCAGGATAAAGGGAATGGCACAAATGCAAGTCAAGAGTTAGTAGAGATGAAGACATGCCTAAGTACTCAGGATAAAGAGAATAGCACAGATGCAAGTCAAGAGCTAGCAGAGATGAAGACAGAGCTAGCCAAATTGCAAGAAATGATGAGACAACCAACGTGCCATTATGTCCAATGTATGTATTGCGGTAGAAACCACATGCCAATCGAGTATCAGGACCCGAGGTCTCGACCTTGTGCCAATTGCAATAGGTTTGGTCATGATACCCTGCATTGTAGGCTACCGAGGAGACTTCCATATTTGCAACCATACGGATAGCCTTACTTCGCAAACATGTCGCAATTTAACTTTTTTGGGAGGGGAGCCCCATTGGCTCTCCCAGCACCTAATGACGCAAGGATGGAGATAAACCCCACAGGCATAGCTAGACCACCTGGACCCTATGTGACCCATCCATCGAGTGACGCTCTAGTCAACTATGTGGAGGAGCCGAACGACGAGGAGCCTTATGAGCACCCTTATGTGTCATATAATAAAGAGGGCAATGCAATCCTTATGGATTACCAACCTGTCTCAGTGATGGTATTAGGTAGAGGTAGAGGTAGAGGCCTTAGAGGGCAGACCCAAGAACCAATCTCGTGTTGGACTTGTGGACACCCAAGACATATCTCCTCACGTTGCCCCGAATGGGAGCATGCGGAAAAGGCCAATCTTAGATGCCTAGAGTGTGGAATCACTAACCTATTTGCCGAATGCCTGAGATGAAGACCACCCTCTAGTGCGAAAAATGAGCCATCTGTACCATTGGGACTGTTTGGAGTTGAGCCATTTAACGGAGAGGACACACCCATCCCATTGCATGTCATGATCTGCATGCAAACAAAGAAGACTGGAATATCACTGCCTGGACCTAGCAACTTAGATGCAACCTCAATCAAAAAGAAAAGTTGGAGGCAAAGGAGAAAGAAATTTGATGCAAATGTGACACTAAAAATAGAGAGTGCCACCATGCTACCTATTGGGAAAAAGGTGACAGATGTAGAGGTAGAAATTTCAGCACTAAAGATGGTCGAGAAGGGGAGTGTGAAGGTTGGGGAGTACCCCAACCCAAAACACTAACTCGAGGCCATCGAAAAGGTCAAGGAGTGGGTGAAAGAAACCCAGGAGCACCTGAAGGATATTGAGCCCATATTGGAAGATGAGATCGATGATCTCTCAAGCGTAAGCATACTAGCCTCGCCTCCACAACCAAAGTCGAGGGACGTGACTGTGCCATAAGTAATGCCACTTAAATAGAGTCTACATGCTACAGGCTAGCAAACTATTCGGGACCATTGGCCAAGAAACATAAAGTTAGGAGAGAGGCAAGTAGCTAATGATCTCCTCACCATGCTAGTGACCACCCTAGTGACTCTAAGCCTAGGGGACCTACTTAGGCAACATTCGACACAATGGCAAGAGCTGAAGTAGTGGGTTGAAGGACCAATGGAGCAAGGGGTAGCTGATTTACATGATCATGATGTGGTAACTCAGATACCCAGTCTGATGTTGCACTTAGTGCCCAAGTCCTTGCACGTCAATGCTTTTTGGGAAGGCACCAAAAGGCATGCAGTCTTACTAGTCCTAGCTCGAGGCAACACCAGAAGAAAGGAAAATGTAGATATGGGAGTAGAAGATAGTGTGCTGAGCCAGGTCTGGGGTAACCTACCTGTTGAGGATGCTAGGTTCAATGTCACCCTAGCCAATGGAATGAAAGTGCGGCCATTTGGAGTATTAAAGAATTGGCCCTTGAAGATTGCATGGGTCATAGAAGACTAGGGTAACAGTCTGATCTTCTTAGGCAATCGAACATAAGAAGTAAGCATAGGGATGGATACATGGAAGACCACACCTTAGTCGACATGGATGCCATATCCACCATGTTGAAGGGTGGCACTCAAAGAAACTCTTATAGGCCACTCACAAAGTATATCCCTTGCCCAAAGGATGAGTGAGATTGGATGCATGTACTTGCTACAATCGATCTGCCATTCTTAGATGAGAAAGAGGAGTAGAAGCAAGCTGCGGAGAAAGAGAGTGCCCAAGAAGGAGCCTACAATGCCACTCTACATTATGGCTAGAAGTCCTTGCAGCCAACCCAAACCTATCACGTCCCATGTCCCTAGCAATAGGCCGGAACTCCAAGAGGTCTTGGAGTACCTAAGGGGCAAGTTAGCTGGCAACCCTGCCCCGCTAACTTCAAACCTCTCAACAATCTCTTAAATGAACCCAAGTGGCAGTGGACTAAGGTACACAAACCTAAAATTAATGTACAATTGGACCTTATTGGTTGTCGCTGACAAAAAGGAAATGTCGCATCAAGACTTAGGAGATGATGAGCAAGTGGATGAGGATAGTTCTCACACGACGAACACAAGGATTGCTACTCCTTTAGGATGAGAGTAAATATGAGGACTGTTACTCCTTCAACGCCATGGATTGCTACCCACTACACGAGCCTCCATTGCTAGAATCCCTTGTCAAGGTATGAGTGGCCACTATCATGAAAATTGAAGATGAAGAAGTAGCTTCGCAGCTTACTTGCGCATGACCATTACGGCCCAGAAGACACACGCCATTGATGCATTGATTGATGAAGGCACTGACTTTAATATCCATACTCACGATCATTGGACTCAAATCGACAAACCATAGTTACATCCCACTTGCGCCAAACTCAACCCATTTGGGGCCTGATCATATGCACTACTGGAAAAGTGCAAAGTTGTAGTGTCTATCAGGCCTGAAAGCTTGCCCGTGGTCTTTTATGTGTTGGCAAACACGAAATATGCAAGCAAATAATTGTTGTTAGGATGAACCTTTAAGAAGTAGGCTCACTGTAATGTCGACTACCAACCATAGTGCATTCACTTGGCCATCGGAAATGTACAAATAATCACAGCCTTTAGCAAGGGCTGTGGGACTCCATCGCAATCCACAAAGCCACTGGTAGAGAAACCCACCATCAAGCCAGGGTCATAATTTGTCACCACTTGCCAAAACTCAGCACCAGCAAAAAACCGACCACAAAGCTAAAACCCTAGAACACCAGTTCAAATGGGTGTTAAAACACCCAAGGCCATCACTTAGAGTTCCCACCCATGAACTTGCAAGGCTAGGAACCTGCCCATGAAATCTAGGAGGCCTAAAAGAAACTATAGGCATCCACAAATGGTCAAGATGCAATGGGTCCCCAAAACCTTATTGCAAGCACAAGGCTGTTACTAGGGTAATACCTATATTTGGGTACCTAAAACCAAGATGCTGACACTACTCAAATGACACCCTTAAGCTTGACCACACAATGCATCAAGATGAATCAAGCATCAACAACACAAAAGCCTCTGATTGCAAATCCTATTGCCCTCTCAAAACCTAAACCCATCACATCTCAACAAGTCTATCGATCCAAACCACATCCCACTACTCCTAAACCACCTCAACCCCAGCCTTCTAGTACCCCAATCATTGCCCAAGCATCTAGTGGCATGCCGCCCACCGGATTGGCCACCCCTCATGCACCAATGCCACCACCCCAGCTAGGATCGCAACCATAGTTGCACCCGACGACAGTTGAGTTGTTGAGCCCAACCAAATCTCTACCACCTACCAATTGTAGGCCCTCTTACCAACAGAGATCCATTCTAACCTTGGCCGCAGACTTAGTTGAGAATACCAGTGATGACTTGGTTACCTGCCTCAGATGCTTGGATGCCACGTTTACCATGCTTGCTAAAATTTACGATTGGCTAAACTTAGGTCTTCTAGATGAGCCTTTAGCAATGGAAGTGCGAATGCTACCTTGCTCATGGGAGGAATCTGAATTCATATTTGTCAAAGCTTCCTAGGCAGCTGAGGAACTCATTACACCGAGCTTTCCATTGAACAAGCATGCAAACAACACATCATCACATCTTATATCAAGAGCAAAGTCTTTGCCATGGACCATGAAATTGGGAAGTTGAAGTGTCTCACTGACAACAACTCCTCTTTCTTATGCAAATGTTATGCTCTTCAACTTCAATGGGAATTGGAAACATGCCAAGTCATGACAAATGCTAAACAGAGATGTGAGATCAAAACCGTGGATTATTACGACCTGACATATGTAGCTCCAACTTCCTATAGGGTGTTGATCACCATTCGTAATTGACCCCTTGAGAACGACATCCAAGGGCATCCCTATTTAGACACTTCTCATAGAACAGGAGCCACATGGACCATTACGCTCACTTACATCACACAAGTAGGTGTTAGACCCTGCCACATGGACCATTACGCTCAATTGGAATGCAACCCCCACTTTTTATCCTTGGCTCATGCAAAAGTAAACACAGTAACCATGCACGGCATGCACTTAACCACTTAACCATAATCCTAGGAATGATTCTTCTTCTTTCCATCGCAGGGGGAGGGGGTAAGGTGGAAATAAGAACAAAACTCAAAAGCAAATGGAAACAAACCAAAACTAGTTCATGATTAAGAAAAAGGGTCTTCAAATTTGCTCTTGTCATGACTGTGTAATTTTCCACAAAAAAAAAACTCACGTAACTCATAGTCACTATACCTAGGGGTCCTCAAGTAAGCAACGTCCGATGGCTTTGGTCAGTCGACTTCGTCTCTACCTCCTAGCCCAATTTGATTCCCCACATCATGCTTAGGGCGCATCAAGGACATGGCATACTGAGGTGGGTCACACTTGCCTATGGCTAGAATTGTCTCCCTAAGCCCCATACTGCATCCCCAACGATACACGGACTGGGTCCTCAAGTGTGGGACAACACCCATGCTTCGACCCAACAATACACAAACTACATCCCCAATGATACACGGACTGGGTCCTCAAGTGTGGGACAACACCCATGCTTCGACCCAACTCCCAGTTCCACTAGAACGACACCTTACGGTAAAGAAGACACACCCTTAGGTAACGCACCTTCTTTTCTTTTCAAGTACAATCAAGGCTGCAACCCACCAATGTTGGAGGCCCCATCATCCATGCAATGTGCTCCTAGCCTCCACCACCTTAACCGGTTGATTAGTTTCTTCCCAAAACCAATTTCCTCAAGACCCCATCATCATTGACTCACAGGCTCACTCTTTTAAATCACTGAACCTTCCAACTACTACCCATCAGTGCCATGGGACTGACACTAGGCTAGGAGGGGGTAATGTTAACCTCAACACAAGAAGAAAGCAGACAAAGTGGAAAAGCGCAAGTCGGGACCTAAAAGAGGTGGCCTAGAAGGAATCAGACACAATGGAAGAAGTAAGAAAGGAAATGGCCAAAAGTGCAAGGGCGGCCTCAAAAGCTAAGTCAAAGGTAGAAGTGCATTCTTATGCAAGGAGCCCCTAAAATTTTTTGTAAAAGAGTGCTAGGCTCCCTCATGTGCAAATTGTAAAGGTAGATGGGTGGTAGAAAGGAAGCTAGGAGGACAATAGAAAAGATGGTAGGCCATGGCCGGCCATGTAAAAAAGGGGATAAGGGGATGACTGCCCAAAAGGGATATAGAGTTTGTATATAAAGTTGAAAAGTGAATGAAGAGCTTATTCTTTGGTGTGTGGCTAAAGTGGTCTCTTCTTCTCCTCTTGTCTTCTCTTCTTCTTGCTTGCTTGTGCTTGTGCTTGAGAGAGGGAGTGTGAGAGGGTGAGGGAGTGAGTAAGTGAGGGTGAGGGACTGTGGTGGAGAAGCTCTCCATCTTCTCCTCTCTTTTTCTCTTCTTCTCTTCTCATGTGCATGGCTATGGAGGATGGAGCAAAGTGGAGGATTGAGGATGCTTGAGCTTGCATCTCAAATCATGGAGCTATCGGAGGGCTTGAGGGAGAAATCTACTCGATCAAGTATCAAGGTAAGCTCACTACACTTGTAGGATTGAAGGCGCATTGGCTAGGTGAGAGATAGCCATTTGTGCTTGCTTGAAACACTTGAAATGATAAGCACTCTATGGGTCTTTGGCAGTTGAGTGTGAGCCCCAACTACATGAGGAGCTTGAAAGGATTAGGACCCAAGCCTACATAGAGTACAGAAAGGAGAAAAAACAAAAGGAACAATTTCTCAAGGAACTGCATGAGGCTAGGGCACAAAGAGACAAAGTGTCAGCCAAGAAACTAACAAAAATGGAAAACCAACTTCAGGTGGTCCTCCTTGAGCGAGTTTGACGACTGACAGAGTAGTTGAGCCACCTCAGATAGTAGAAAGAGGAAATGCTTGTAATTTGAAAAGAGCAAGAACAAATGTTCATGATGCTGTCTCAATGCCAAAATCAAGGCATAGAGAGGATGAGCGAAAAGGCCAAGCTTGGGAGGAAAATGCCATTGGAAGACTCAAAGGCCTTGTCGAACACCTTGCCTTTGCAAAAAGTGACTAAGTCATGGCGCTAGCAAGGGAAGAAGTAGTGGAGGCAGGTCTCGAGGTCCAATTGACAAGCTGGGCTCTTGATGAGGGAGTTGGAAGAATTAGGGTTTGGCGAGCCAGAACAACTATCTCAACCACCCACTAAAACCCCAACAGAACCTCCAACAAGAAGGGCCAAGGCCAAGACCAAGAAGAATAGTTGCAAGCACCAAGCCCCACACAGTAGGTACAAATTCAAATGGAAGAGTAGGGTGAGGAGGCCGCTCCAGAGAGGGTTGTGGAGAAAAAGTGCATGCAGAGAGAGTAGATAGAGCTAGCACAAAGGAGACTCGGCAAGTTTCTGATGTCTAAGTCCCACAAAGAGAGGAATGCTACCCTATAAATTGGGCCCAAGAACTGGTTGTTTAGGAGCAATGAGAAAACCAAACCTGACCCTTTGAGTTTTCCTTCCACTACCCTCATTCCTCAAATAGAGTTCTATCTCTAAGGGTGATGGACCAAGTGACCAGGCTCACACAAAGGCTAAGGAACAGGTGGATAGAGAAAAGAAAAAGACATCCTACAAGGTGACAAAGAGAGCCCAGAAATTATTGGAAAAACAAGGTTTGGGAGATTCTGAAGACCCTCAGCAGATACAAAGCCCAACTAGAATGGTGGTGACACATATGGGACACCAACCTTGATGCTTGGATGGCCTTCTACATCACCATACCATATGAACACAATGACCCTACCTACATGCCATATCCACAGAGAATAGGGGTAGATTACAACCCGGACATGCATGGCAAGTATGACTTTCCAAGAATCTATAATGTGAATGTTAAAAGTCCAAGGGAGTGCCTAATCTTTACTGAGCAAGACATCCTTCCATCCATCATGCACTTCCTTGACCAATTCTCATTCTACCTTGACCTTGCCTTTATTACCACATGTAATTATCTGAGGGTACTTAGGATTTTTCTCAAATAAAAGGCCATGGCGGAAGAGGCCCACCACTCCCGCCACTCTTTTTTTATCTAATTGCAAGGATTGATTAATGTGCAATGGGCCATGATGAGGGCCATGCTCCTGCCTTCTTTTTGCATGGCCAACCTGGAAGATATGAATGATAGCCACTTCACTAAATGTATAGCCACCCCTTTTTATCAATGGCACCTATGAATGTATACATTAGCAAAAAGGGCTACCTGTAGAGTAGACCCTTCCTTACCAAATCCCTTAGGCCCTCTCGTCGTGTAGTCCCTGAAGAGCATAGGGATAACATCTAGCATACTCCCTCCCCATGTATATTGTGTTAAAAAAAAAAGACTGAGCACAAGTCAAGGATGAAAAGGGATTCTCATGTATTATCAGAGCGCCACAGACATTGCACCTAGGGACAATTATATCCCTAGCCCCTTCTCCCACTTCACATACTTGGGGCATATCAAGGGCATGACATGCTTAAGAAGCTCCTAGTTGCTTACAATTAGAGGCATGTCTCCCTAAGTCAAACCCACAACACCTCCCCTTGTACATGAAACTATCCTCAAGTGTGGGACAACACCATGGGCTTTTGCCTAAGGTTTACCCAACTGCAAGTATCACTAGCATATACACCATGCACTGCCTTAGGCTCCCATTACCCACTCAATCTATCCTCGACCTCCACAACCTCTCATCCATTTTGTTATGTTTTTTCTCCATAGCCAATCTCCCCAAAGCCCCATCATCGACCCACATGGCAAACCTTCAACCACCTAAGCCCTCACCAACAAGTGCCATGGGATTGGCACTCAGCTTGGAGGGGGTAATGTTAACCCTGATGCAAAGAAAGCAAAGAAAATTAAAAAGATGTAGAGGATAGAGCAAAAAAAGGCAGGCCAATGGAAACAGGATAAAAAGAGCCAAAAGCGCAAGAAGCAAACTCAAAAGCCCAAGGAAAGTGCAAGAGATAAAATCACATTTTAAATATAAAGCACACCCTAAATCCTTGTAAAAGAGCACCAGGCTCCCTCATGTGTAGTTTGTAAATGTACATAGACATGGGTGAAGGAACCATGTAAATAGGAATGGAATAGGGAAAGAGGACCTAGGCTAAAATGGCCGGTCATATAAAAAAGGAAGGGGCGCCCAAATAGGAGTAGGACATGTATAAAAGGGAAAATAGTGAATGAAGAAGCTCATTCTTGTGTGTAGCCAAAACTAGCTCTCTTTTTCATAATCTTCTTCTTGCTCTTGCTTGAACTTGTGCTTGAGAGAGGGAGTGAGTGTGTGAGGGTGAGAAATCATGGTGGAGAAGCTTTAAATCCATTCCTCTCTTCTTCTTCTCTTTTCTCTTCTCTTGTCTTGTGTGCAACAATGTATATTGGAGCTTAGAGCTTGAGAATCAAGCTTGCTTGAGCTTTCCCCTTAGATCATGGAGCTATTAGCGAGCTTGTGGAAGGAGGCTACTCGATCAAGCATGAAGATAAGCTCACTACACTCGTAGGTGAGCATGCACAATTATGTAAGAGGTAGTCATTGCACTTGGCTTGAAAATCTTAAAACGATAAGTGATTCATGGGTCTCCGCAGTCGAGCGACAGGCTCCCACACCTAGGGAATGGTATCATAAGTTTGATGCCTTTTTGCATTCACAGGGATATTCTTGCTGTGATATGGATCCATGTCTATAAATGAATACGGCTTTTGATGGCAATCTTAAGAGTTTGATCCTCTATGTGGATGATATATTGATTGCTAGGAATGCTCATGATGAGCTGGATGCCTTAAAAGGTCAACTCAAGAAGATCTTTGAGATGAAGGACATGGGATAAGCCTCACATATTCTTGGGATATGCATTACACATGATCACTCTAAGGGGCTCCTCTACTTATCACAAAAAGAATACATCTAGAAGGTCCTTGAGCAGTTTCATCTGCAGGATGTTAAGTCTATTGATTGTCATTTACCTTCTCATATGAAGATTAGTTAGGCCTATTGTCCATAGCATGATGAGCAAAAGGCCAAGATAGCTAAGATCCCTTATGCATCCACAGTGGGCAGTTTAATATATTCCATAATAGCCACTCATCCTGACAAAGCATTTGTAGTGGGAGTTGTGACATACTATACGGCTTGATGAGCAAAAGACCGAGATAGCTAAGATCTCTTATGCATCCATAGTGGGTAGTTTGATGTATGTCATGATAGTCACTCATCTTGGCATAGCATTTGTTATGGAAGTTGTGGCACACTATATGGCTACACTTGATAGATGGCATTGGGATGTCATCAAGGATATCATGCGGTACCTAAAGGGCACATCAACTATGTGCATATGTTATGGTGGCTAGGATACAGGAGTCATGGGACACTGACTTTGATTATGTAGGACATGTAGACAATAAGAAGTCCACCTTTGGCTACTTCTTCACCTTTGGTAGAGGTGCTGGTTCTTGGATGTCTAGGGTGTAGAAATACATGACCTTGTGTACTACAAAGGCCGAGTGTGTTACTATCACTTAGGCTTGCAAGGAGGCTCTCTAGTTAGGCCCTTTGGTGGTAGGCCTTGGCATTACTGATGTGGTCCCTACACTGCATTCGGATTCTATGAGTGCTATTTAGTTGGCCAAGAATTCAATCTTCCATACAAAGATAAAGCACATTGAGGTGCGTTACCACTTTATACAAGAGGTTGTTGAGGACAAGTCCATTGAGCTCGTCAATAGCACAATTGACCAAAATCCTACAAATCTGCTCACTAAAATCCTCTCAACATAGCATTTTTCCTTTCTTAGGAAGTTAATGAACATTGGATGAGATGACGTCTTCCCTCATCTTGTTGTACTTATGTACATTTATACTTTGTCACTTTTTTCCTGTTCTCTCTTCACTAGGGGCACATTTGCCTTTAAGTGGGAGGTTGTTGGGAGTAAAGGTGCATGTGCCTAGCCACTCGTGTATTAGTTACACTGACAATACTTGCATACACGCACATCTATACACTATAGGTGGTAGGCACCATCACTATCACTTTATTCTTTATTCTTTTAGCAGTGACATTTGAATAAAGTAAAGGCTGATCACACATTGTGATTATTGGATTTCCCACGTTGTGTGTGTCTCTCTCTCTTACTCTTACTCATTTCACCATAGCTCTTACTTGCTTCCACTTCAAGAATCATCTCCCTTTAGATTACACTATACTCATGGTATACATTTCATATTGCTATGTGTGTAAATATGCCTACAGATGGACTAAAGTTACAGGATGTAGAGGGTGCACTCTTGAATGAAGAGGTTAATAGAAAGAATATCGATGATTTTTGCACCTCTTTTGCTTTGACAGTTAGAGGCAATAATGGTAGGAGTAGTAACGATTGACATGGAAGAGACTCTCTGTAATATAATCATCAATCATGTTCATAGTCTCGCCATAAGTCCCGTGGCCATAAGTCCTCATTGACTTGTCCTACAAATGGACTAAAGTTACAGGATGTAGAGGGTGGACTCTTGAATGAAGAGGTTAATAGAAATAATATGGATGCTTTTTGCACCTCTTTTGCTTTGACAGTTAGAGGCAATAATGGTAGGAGTAGCAATGATTGACATGGAAAAGACTCTCTGTAATATAATCATCAATCATGTGGATAGTATCGCCATAAGTCCCATGGCCATAAGTCCTCATTGACTTGTCAATACTGTGGGAAAGCATGACATATTCGACCATAATCCCATAAAATACATAAGGACAAGCACAAGGAAAAGGGTAAGGATAAATTATTAGGACAAAAAATGACGATCACAACATTGTTCCTAGCAAGTCCAGCGTTAAGATTGAAGAGATTAATGTCATGGTGGGGGGCTAATTTTGATGATGATTTCATACTTGCAATTTCTTCTCTTGATACTTTATAGAGCTAAATGATGCTTTGTTAGGGTATACTTAGTGTTGTCTCTATTGTTAATAAATTCAGGGGCTTCCTTTCATGTGACCCCTCATAAAGAGTGGCTTCACTCCTATCGCAGTATGACCGGATCTATCCTTTTGGGTAATGACTTGGCATTAGAGATCGTTGGTATTGGCGATGCCCATTGGTTCAAGTAGCACATTTACTCTACATGATGTATATCATGTAGCAGCTCTCATGAAGAGCCTTTTCTCTACTAGTACTTTGGATGATGCAGGTTATGCAATTTCTTTTGGTGATTCCTCATGGAAGATTATCTGTGATAATCTTGTCATTGCACATGATACTAAGTCCAATACTCTCTACCCCTTGTGTGTATCTAGGTCAGTTGACCATGTTTTAGCAGTGGATACAGTTTAATATATATGTCTTTGGCATCGTTACCTTGAGCACATGTCCTTGAAAGGAATGAAAATGCTTACTCATTTGCAGTATCTTCTAGCCCATGACTATAAGTGCTTTGAGTCATGATCATTGTTTATATGGCAGTATCTATGCAATATGCATAAAACATCTGGTATGAGACACATGGATGAGCCTTTGGCTTTTTCCCATTCAGATGTATGTGGTCCTATGCTCTACAGGTCATTAGGTGGCACAAAGTATTTTGTTACCTTTATTGATGACTATACACATAAGGTTTGGTGGGTATACCCTATTAAGTAGAAATTACAAGTCTTGGCTACATTTCAGTGTTAGCTTGCTTTAGTTGAGAACCAGTTTGGGTATAGTCTGAAATACTTAAGGTTCGATAATGGGGGTGAGTATATCTCTAAAGCCATTGAGAAGTCTTGTGCTAAGAGGGATATTAAGTGTCAATCGATTGCCCATATAATACACCCTAGAATGGTATGACTAAGTGCATGAATAGGATAATTCAAGAGTAAGTTCACAATATGCTTAGCTAGGTAGGCTTACCACAACTTTTTTGGAATGAGGCTGTTACTACTACTATACACTCGATTAATCGATCCCCATATATTGCTCTTGACTATCATGTCACAAGGGAGTGGTCCCTCTATGGATTATGTTATGGTGGTGACAAATGCTAGTGAGTCTCTTATTTATGTGAAGAGGCCATGCATAGAGGTGATAATCACTCTTGGGAGGGGGCCGTGGAGTCTGAGTGTATGAATCACTGCAGAAAAATCATACGTAGGATTTGGTCACTTTGCCTAATGGCAAGTGTGCTTTGCCATGCAAGTGGGTGCATAAGTTGAAAAGTACCACTAGATACCCCAAGCTAGCATGTAAGGCTAGATTGGTTGCTAAGGGTTTCAAACATGAATATGGTATGGACTTTGATGAAGTCTTTTCTCCTATTGTGAAGGTAATTACACTATGCTTGGTACTGGCTTTGGTTGCTCAACTTGACTTGGATCTTTATCAAATGGATTTCAAGATGGCTTTTCTTAATGGGGACTTGCATGATGAGATTTACATAGAGTAGCCTAAGGGTTTTGCAGAACTTGGCAGGGACCACCCAATATACTAATTGAGAAAGAGCCTTTATGGCCTTAAGAAAGCACCTAAAGAATGATATCACAAGTTTGATGCTTTTATCCATTCATAGAGATATTCTCGTAGTGATATGGATTCATATCTATACACATATAAGACTCATGATAGCAACCTTATGGTTTTGGTACTCTACGTGGATGATATGTTGATTGTTGGGAGGGCTCATATTGAATTGGATGCCTTGAAAGGCCAACTCAAGAAGAGCTTTGAGATGAAAGACATGGGACATGCCTCACATATTCTTGGAATGTGTATTACATGCGATCTCTCTAAAGGGCTCCTTTACTTGTCCAAGGAGCACATCCAAAAGGTCCTTGAGCGGTTTCATCTACTAGATATTAAGCCTATTGGATATCCTTTATCTTCTCATGTGAAAGTTAGTCAAGTTGATTGTCTGCAGTTTGATGAGAATAAGGCCAGGATGGCCAAGATTCCTTATGCATCTGTAGTGGGCAATTTGATGTATGACATCATAGCCACTCACCCTGACATAGCATCTATAGTGGGAGTTGTGGCACACTATATGGCTACACTTGGTAGACAGAATTGGGATGCTGTCAAGGGTATCATGAGATACCAAAAGGGCATAATAGCTATGTGCATCTATTATGGTGGCCCAAGATACAAGAGTCGTGGGGGTATACTGACTCTGATTATGTAGAACATGTAGAAAATAGGAAGTTCGCCACCTCTGGCTATGTCTTCACCTTTGTTGAAGGTGTTGTATCTTAGATGTCTAGGGTGCAGAAATGCACAGTCCTCTATACTACAGAGGAAAAGTATGTTATAGTCACTAAGGCTTACAAAGAGGCTCTTTGGTTAGTTGGCATTACTAATGAGGTCCCTACATTGGATTTGAATTCTATAAGTGCTATTCAATTGGTCAAGAATCCATTCTTCCATGTGAAGATGAAGCATGTTGAGGTATGTTACCATTTTATCAGAGAGGTCATTGAGGACAAGTCCATTGAGCTTATTAAGATCTCAATTGACCAAAATCCTATAAATCTACTCACTAAAAGTCCCTTAGTAGAGCATTTTTCCTTCCTTAGGAAGTTGATGGGCATTGGATAAGATGACGTCTTTTTTCATTCCATTGTACTTATGTACATTTATACTTTGTCACTTTTTTATTATTCTCTCCTCTCATTAAGGGTGCATTCGCCTCTAAGTGGGAGGTTGTTAAGGGTAAAGGCACATATGCCTAGTCACCCGTGTGTTAGTTACATTGACAATACATGTACAGTGTATTAGTTTTCTGCACACCTGTACACTACAAGTAGTGGACACCCATCACTATCACTTCATTCCTTATTCTTTAGTAGGGCTCACTCCCTTTAGATTAAAGAAGGTGCTCTATGAGCTGAAGCAAGCACATAGATTATAGTCTAACAAGATCAGAGAGTATCTTATTAGAATTGGATTTTATGTTTTTGATGTTGATCACTCACTTTATGTGAGAAAGGGAGATGTTAGTTTGGCCATCATAGTCATCTATGTGGATGACTTGATTATTACATGTGACAATTATAGTGGGATTGCTGAAGTCAAGGACCTTTTAAAGAAGAAGTTTGAGATGAAGGATTTGGGTGAGCTAAGGCACTTTCTTGGTAATGAGGTGATCAAATATGATGATGGTACTAGCTATCCCGAAGGCAATATGGTTTGGATATGTTATCCAAGTATGGTATGATAGCATGTAACTGTCTTTTAGTGCCATTGAAGTAAAATGTGAAGTTGAGTGCTAAAGTTGAAGATGAGATAAAAGGAACTACTATATTTAGAAGGCTAGTAGCGAGTTTGATTTACATGATTATCACAAGGCCAAACTTGAGTTATGTTGTTGGCCTTGTCAATCAGTTCATGCATATGCTTAGAAAGCCTCATTTAGATGCAGTTATACACATATTGAGGTATGGAAAGTCCACTTTGCATTATGGAATTTTTTATGAGGTAGGTAAGGTCATACAAGTGTTTGGATACACAGATGTAGATTGGGCTGGGACAGAAGATCTACCAATGGATTCATGCTTTTGCTTGATAGTAGTGCAGCAGTTATGTGGAGTAGCAAAAACCGACCTACAGTTACTTTATCAAGTACAAAGATTGAGTATAGAGGTGTTGGCCATTGGAAGGTAAGGTCTTTCTTATCAAGATATAAGCAACAATCTTGATTTCCTAATGGTGTCATGGTGAAAATATTTCAGATAGAGAACAATTATTAATCATTAACTAGACCTTTATATCAGCACCCTTGTGTTTGTGCTTTATGAAAGGTTGTGTATAGCAACCCCCTAGGTTTTTCTTTATGAGGCATTATAACAATGAAGGGAAAAAATGCTCAAGATGTGGCACAATAGCCTAGTAGCCTACTTAAGTACCATTAACTTAAACAACTAGTCTTAAGGATTGAGCGGGATATTGACTACACTTATAAATTAGCAACAAATGGCATAAATTATTAGTGCATATCCTAAATGTATGTCAAGATTTTGGTTTTACATGATATTCTATAGATGGAAAAAAGGGAGCTTATTAGTTTTACATGATATTTTATATATCACAAAAGGGACTTTTCCACATAAGATTTTGTTAAGTTGAATGAAAATAGTAAGGTAAACAGTATATCAGAATATGTAAACAATAATGTAAGCTTCCATATTTATCCAAAGTATATGAAGGCAATGCTTGAAGTGTTGAAAGATGTGACAAATGATGTATGCTACAGGAAGAGATGCTCTGTATGCCATAAGCACGGTGGGGAGAGTGGAACAACCCAAAGTCTACATAAGCATGTACTTGGTTCTTATTTCAATGCAACATCGTTGTACTTTTTTTCCCTTCAGTCAATGTCATTGTCTACACACACAAGATTTTATTTATGAGTCGAAGCTTCCATCGTGGAACCTATTTCACTTGTGTGATAGTGAGTCCTTCTTATCTATGTTATCATGAGTCTCCCCTTTCTCTTCCATCTGCCATAGCCATGCTCTAGATCCATGCATTCTAACATGGTTTCAAAGCCATGGTGAGCATGGCTCAACTTTGAAGTCTCTTCTCTCAGCTCCCCTTCATCCGTGTCCAGCTCAGTCCAAGTGGTTGACTTCATCTCCAACTTTATCTTACACTTCCTACCTTCATGCCAGCCATAGCTAGCACAACCTACCCTACTTGGAGCAATCACCTCTCTTCATATAAGCCATATCTCATCTAGCTTTCTTCTAAGGATTTGTCCCTCTCCTCCACATTTTGGGAATGTTACGAGGCTTTCATATTTTCTTTGAGAGAAAATTTTAAGGTGCTTTGTTTCCTCTCAATTTGCCCCACGTGCAACTACTTGGGACATCACAACCCGCAACATTGGCATACAAAAATTGAAGATCACTGCCTGTTCTATGCCATTTTCAGTCTGTACATCCTGTTCTCCCTGTATGTGGTGCAATCCTCCCTACAACCATAGGGATTTTGGAGCCCACCTCATAGGCCTTCTATCCACCAGACATCTCCTAAAATGATTGCTTCTACATGCTAAAATCAAGAAAAAACCAATCTGCCATTTTGCAAACCCTAATCCATCATAGCTCCTTCAACCTTAAGCTCAAAATTCCATCATTTTCTCTCTCTTTGAAGACTATTGGAGTTTGTGTGACTCAAATCTCCTCAGTTTTCAACCAATGCAACCCTCATTAAGAAGAATTGGAAGACTCAAGGTGGAGCAACAAGAAGATCAAGCATAAACATCAAGCTCATCAAGATATTATCTCTTGATACTTATCTTGTGCTTCTTGACACTTGTGTTCTTATCACATTCAAGAACAACTCATTTGTTGGTTTTACCTTAGTTCTTGCAATGAAAAACATGAATATTTTTAATGTGGAATGCCCAATTTGTAAGCCTCAATCTCATTGTAAAAGTATAGACACTGCTCGAGTATACTCACAGTAAGACCTCCTTCAAAATTTCTAAACTTGAGCAAATAGCTAAATTCAATGGTGAAGGCTTTCACACTTGGAAAGAAAAGACAATGTACCATCTCATGATGAAAGACCTCTAGGACCTATTTGAGGATGATACAGGAGATGTAGATGACAAGGAGGAAGATGATGAAGATGGGTTCATTGAAGAAGTCTAGTTCAAGACAAAAGAGTGGAAAAAGTTGAACAACAAGGCTCTAAGCATCATTTCATGGGGACTATTTGATGATGTATTGCACCATATCTCAGGCATCAAAGATGCAAAAAAGGCATGGGATGAGCTTGATAGGACTTTGGAACTCAAGCTAAAAACTCAAAAGTAAAATCACTCATGCAGTTCTATAAGCTTGATGTAAAGGATAATTCTTCTATGACCATGCACATTAACAAGTTTAAGAGCCTAAAAACGCAACTTGCAACTTTAAAGAAGAACATAGATGAGGATGAATCCATACCAGTGCTACTAGCAAAAGTGTAAATCAAGAACCATATGAGAACCTTGTATCTACCCTAAGTAATGTTCCTAATCTCTCACTCAAAGACATTGAACATTCTCTACTTGATGGAGAAAGTAAACTTAAAAACAAGGATGCAAAAGAAATCATCTCAAATGACAATCTCTTGTATACCAAGGGAACTTATGGAGCAAAAGGATGTGGACAAGGATTCAACACCAACAACAAGCGGTCCCCCAAAGTCCAAAGCAGTCCCTAAGGTATAGAAATAATGAAGAATACACAACATTAAAAAATCCCCCCAAAGGTGGAGGTGGAATATATATGAACGAGAGGCCATCATCAAAATGATGCCAAAACCCTAGACATCATCATAGAGAATCCCTGGATTCTTTCCCCCTTAAGTCACAGTACCCCCCAAAATCATATGATCTCCCTAAACCTTCACACCCCTTCAAAAACTTGAATGTTGATTTAACTTATAACAATTTGGTAGAATGTAAAGGGCAAATACACAATACTCTTCTTTGGTTGAATTAGCATAAGCATGGTGACTTTGCTTCCTTAACAGCTTTGTCTACACCTTCACACAATGAGCCACCTAGCATTTCCTTGTCCTGAAATCCTAGTATCAGATTCACCTTGAAAGCTTAATTCTAATCCCCAACTCAAACCTTATGGATATCGCCCACCTTCAAACTTTATAGCCCATCATCGTAGGATACTAATGTTCCCCAACTCTAATACCTTTGACACAAACATGTGTGTGTATATGCATGCATGCATGCACATGCATCTTGAACCCCCCAAGCAAAACCTTAAGCTACCCATGGTAGAGTAGAAGTGGAGTTTCTACATAGTGAAAAAAAGGATAGAGGGAAGTCAAGTTGTCGTGTGGTACCACAACAACATTGCTTTCCTTTCAATTTGCGATGCTACTTCACACCAATGCACAAAGTTGTTGGGTTCCTTGTGTGCAAAAGGAACACTCCTTAGTACAACCAAAATAATGCATGAAATTATGAGTGTGTTTTTGTAGGCTACATTAAAAGAAAGTCTCAAGCTAATGCAATAAATTGGCAATAAATATGAAGAGATTTGAAATTGTAAGCTCACAATAACACTTGTTGGATGGTTATCTACTTTTACCTCATATGCATGTCCAAATGGTTTAAGAGTATTACAAATGCAAAGAGCCACATCTATTTTCATCTTCATAAGTGTGATAGGGAGGCTTCATTCTTCATTAGTTTTTTTTAGAATTGGCCCTCTCTTTCTATGTCTTAGATCATTTAAAGCCCCCTTTTTTAATGTTTTGGATCTCTGTCTCTCTCTCTCTCTCTCTCTCTCTCTCTCTCTCTCTCTCTCTCTCTCTCTCTCTCTCTCTCTCTCTCTCTCTCTCTCTCTCTCTCTCTCTCTCTCATCATGTCTAAACTTTTTACATTCTCATAAGTCAAGTCCTCCTCTCTTTTACAAACTAAACAATATTTTTCTCATGTTTAAATTCTTATTCAAAAGCTTGTCCAATCTAACCTAGACAAAACTTTGTATTTCTTTTTTCACCTTTGGCCCACATCTTTACATACATATTTAATACACACTACTACCTTATTTATGGCATAAACTCATGTGTGCAAGCATCCATCATATACTTATTTACTTGTACATCCACATATTTATCCATGCAGATATATATGATCAAACATATGTATATGTATGTACATGTATATAATGCATGCATGCATACATGGTTCATGCAACTATAGTCCTAAATATATAAACACAAAAAAGATTAATGTATACATATGTGCACACACACACACACACACACACACACACACACACACACACACACACACACATTGATAATACCAGCATTCCTTGTACACTTTGCACACGCAAAATGCTATGCCGCTTTGCCATCCCTCTTTTTTAAATTTATTATTCCTCTCTCTCTCTCTCTCTCTCTCTCTCTCTCTCTCTCTCTCTCTCTCTCTCTCTCTCTCTCTCTCTTTCATTTCTTCTCTTTCCTCTTTCCCATCTCTCTCTTTTTTACAATTCTCTTTCCTCTGTGTGTGTGTGTGTGTTTTTGCACACTCTCTCCTCTTTTTTCTTTTCTTCTCTCTCTCTCCCTCTCCATTTTTTTCTCTCTCTCTCTCCTCTTTTGCCTTTTCTCTCTACCTGCTCTTTTGTTCTCTTTCCTCTCTTCCATCTCTCTTTTTTAAATTTCTCTTTTGTTCTTCTTTAAATCTCTTCTTCTTCCATCTCTCTTTTGTTCTCTTTCCTCTCTTCCATCTCTCTCTCTCCTCTTTTGCCTTTTCTCTCTACCTGCATTTTATTCTCTTTCCTCTCTTCCATCTCTCTTTTTTAAATTTATTATTCCTCTCTCTCTCTCTCTCTCTCTCTCTCTCTCTCTCTCTCTCTCTCTCTCTCTCTCTCTCTCTCTCTCTCTCTCTCTCTCTCTCTCTTTCATTTCTTCTCTTTCCTCTTTCCCATCTCTCTCTTTTTTACAATTCTCTTTCCTCTGTGTGTGTGTGTGTGTGTGTGTTTTTGCACACTCTCTCCTCTTTTTTCTTTTCTTCTCTCTCTCTCCCTCTCCATTTTTTTTTCTCTCTCTCTCCTCTTTTGCCTTTTCTCTCTACCTGCTCTTTTGTTCTCTCTCTCTCTCTCTCTCTCTCTCTCTCTCTCTCTCTCTCTCTCTCTCTCTCTCCCCCCCCCCTCATTTTTCATTTCTTCTCTCTCTTTCTCTATTTCTTGTTTACTCTCTCTTCTTTCTTATTTTCTTTCTCTCGCTCTCCACTTTTTTCTCGTCTTTTTTCTTTATTTTTTCTCATTTTTTCTTCTCTCTCTCTCTCTCTCCATCATCTCCTCTCTGCAAGTCACTGCATGTATGTTGGCTGGTTGCCTTCGTCTTTTTATTGTCCCACTTGCTCACTCACTCTCCTCTTTTTTCTTTTCTTATCTCTCTCTCTCTCTCAATTTGTTTCTCTCTCCCCTCATTTTTTATTTCTTGTTTTTCTTTCTTGTCTCACGAACTCTCTCCTCTCTTTACTTTTTTCTTTTATTTTTCTCAATTTTTCACTTTCTCTCTCTAGTTTTTCCTCTTACTCTCTTTTCTCTTACTTCTCACATCTCTCTCTCTCCCCTGTGTGTGTGTGTGTGTGTTCTCCACACTCTCAAAATCTATATCAAGCATAATATATTTACTTAATACAAGCTATAGAATCATAAAAGCACCTCTAGGCCAAGGCAAGACATTGAAAAATGGTATGGGCCACCATTTTCTTTCTAACCCTACATGTGTTAAATCTCTTTGATTCCATTTTTTGTTAATGCACCAACACAAATATTCAATGTTGATACATCTACACCTTGGGGGGGGTGGATTGGGTTTCAATTCAATAAAGATGTGATTATGTAGTCTTTCTACCTTTCTTGTAAATGTATCTACCATGAACTTGTGTTTCTTTTGTGGAGGCCTCATCTTTATCTCAAAGTGAATCACTCCATTCATGAGTGAATGCAAGTATGGCTTGTACCCCATGCATTTTAATTATTTGCATTTATGAAGTTGGGGATTATCATGTGATGTGCTACGAAGTCAATCTTTTAAAAACATTGATCTGTATGTGTAATAATGAATATTTAGCCAATAAAATTGATATGTGCTCTTGGAAACTAATAAGCCCAATATGGTGTGAACTTGGAATAGTTGTGAATACGATGTGGACAATGTGTTATCAAATACTTGTGCTACGTGACCATATGGTAACGAAAGGAAGGCCACATAAAATATCAACAATATTTGGTACGTCGGTCTTAATCACATTGTGGGATGGGCTTGCATTTCCTGTAGTTGAACTCTACAAGAGTTTAAGAGAAGGAAGGCCATGTGATCTTAATATTGATCAAATTTGTCCTTCTTTGTAGTTGTTACCCTTACCCAAGTAAAAGTGTAGTAAAGAAAATGACATTGTGAACTTATAACAAGCCTTCTTATCAAAGCTAGAAGCACAATGGGAGACAAGAATTGATCCAAATGGGACCCAATGAGAGTTGAAGTTACAAATAATTTGAGTCCTTAACACATGTAGACGAGTGGGTCTTTTATGAGATTTAAAGGCTTGCTGGCATATTTGTGCCAATTGCATGTTGCAATGTTATTTGCTTATTTCTAAGTCAACCATTTTTTGTTGTTACTTTCTATGTAAGCAAAATTTAAATGAGGCAAACTAGTCAATCAAGAGAAGAACCCTCACCATGTTTATACCTCCAAAAGGCACATTTCACTGGAATGAATACCCAAGAGGATCACTATGCAAAAACCCTACATGTCACATGTGCTCTATTCAATCTATGAAAACTAACCTTTGTACCTAAACAATATGTAAATAGGGAAGCCTCAAGATTAATATAAACCAATCTTGTTCTACTCCATCTTATTCTACATGGCAAAATCCTTAGCCCGTGCCATGGTACTTGTTTACTTCAACAAGATGAAGATGTGAACTCAATAAGTACATGTTATAATAAGACATGTTTAGCATATGAAATTTATGTAAAAGGCCATTATTCTTGCTCAATTTTCACATTATTCATGGTCTATAATTGCTTTCAGAATGGTTTCAAAACTTTGCCTCATCAAGTAAGACACTTCAAGAGCTTTTCAAAGATATCCAAATCCTTAATGTCTTGTTTTCTTTAGTTGGAAAAACTATGGCTCCACATGTACATGTGTGATTTTCTAATAATCTCTCTCTTAAGCTTTGAGGAAAGGTGATGAAGTTTTATCAAATGTTTTTGGGACTATATACATTATATTACCATACAATCAACACATATTCTTCATGTATATGTTTCCATCTCTATCTTAAAGGCCATGAGGGTGATTAATCTGAAAGTCAAAAAGCATAAGAAAGTTGAAGGAACAAGAATCCACACTAAGATTTGATGTAAAATTTCATTTTTAAGCAAAAAAATGGTAGAAGAATAGTGAAGATACTTTTTGTATTTCAACTTCAACACTCAAAAAGATTTCCCATTTGAAAGAAAAGTTAAGGTGAGGTTCTATATAAGTAAGAAAATAGTGAGGATTTGTACACTTTAATAAAGGATTTGAATGATTCCAAATAAGAAAGCAATCAAAGCATTAGTTTTAAAGAGAGCATGCTCCCTACAATTAGAGCAAATAAACTATATGATGACTAGCTATTATCTTTGTTTACAAGATAGGGTCACACCATGCAAAAGGAGTATCAATGTAGAGTGTCTTCTTATTGGTTGCTTATATTCCCAAGCAAGTGAATGGTCATGTCTAAAATAGAGAGAGAGAGAGAGAGAGAGAGAGAGAGAGAGCTTTCCGAAATCCACTCTTATCATGGACCCAACCTCTGTTAAAAGAAACCATTTCACTTGAATGCATAATTTTCTCAATATGTACCCATTGAGCACTACTTTCTCCCTTTTGACATAATATTATCAAAATGAAGTAAGACTCCACAATGCTTTGCCAAAAAGCTAAGACATACAAGCACTTCAACTATGCATTTCACTATTTTGTAGATTTTCTCTTGCTTCCCTAAAAGACATGTAAGATTGTAAGAAACTCATATATTAGGCTTGAAGATTAGAGCCTCTTTCAATCTATGGGTTTTGTTCATGGACATAAATAATCAAGTGTTCATGGCATTAGAAGAAAGAAAATGACTCTCTAGCACTGACATACTTGATGAAAGAAATATCTTGCTATAAACAAGATTTGTCATCATTGTTGCAAATGTTCAAATAATTTTACAAGACTCACTATCTAAAGAGAATAATTGAAGTGCGCGGCATCTTATTCCATAGGACAAGAAGTGGAAGGGTTCATGATGAGCATAAGTTTCAACTCATCACAATATCAAAAAAGACAGCCATAGTAGATGCCTTTCTTTCAAGCTGGAAAAAGGAAATGCTTTTATTGAAATATTGCTCACTTTATAAGCTTGATTTGTGCATAAAGAAAAGTAGCCTTGAATTATTGATGTCCTATTCAACCACTTGTAACTTGGTAAATCTGGGAACACTTTAAAGATTAACATATTTTATTGCTCTACATAAAATTCAAGCTATAAAACTCTTGCCAAGCTTTCATTTCTTGTGTTCTCATCATCAGTTGTCTCCTCTCTTTGTAGTTTTTACATCACCTTTATAATTTTCGAAATACATAAACTTAGCCCACAATCTCTCCCTTCATTCTCTTTGACAAGAAATATGTCAACCAAACAAGAGGTGAGAACTTTCGCAAGAGTCATTCTCAAGGGTTTGGTTCTAGATGAAGTGAATTCCATTATGATAAGAAGTATTGAAAGAGGTGAGAGCATTCTTTTTGTTTGGAAAACAAGTGCACTACATGAAAAAAGACTGAACAATGATAAGTCTCAATATGTTTGCAAAATGTGGTGGCTTTTAGAGATCTTTGTTCTCCTTGAGGTTTGTCTAGTGACATCAAAATAGTTTCTTAGACCATGACATGGACTTGTTATCAATAGTATAAATATGAGTTCTATTCAATATGCATGGTTTAGCTATAACTCCACCATGCAAAATTGGTGTAGTTGCATTTGGTTTGAGTTTCATGAGAATTGTATATGAGCAACAAAAGGACATAGTGATTATGAGGCTTCTGGGAGCTTGTAGGCCATCAATTTATCATACTAGCAACTACTTCATATTTTTTATCTTTAACATGTCAATGAGTCTTAAAGCTTGTAATGATTCAAGAAAAGCGACCTAAAAGCAACCAGAGCAAATATTGTGATTCCCAACTCCTAAATACATGTCACTTGGGGCTTGAAGGTTGCAATAAAGGGTTTTCCTTCCTAGAATTTATCTCAAATAAGTAGAAGCCTTGGTGGTACTTAAAGTAAATGAGAATCTATTTTCAAAGAATGCATTAAAAGAGTTATATCATGTAGAGAATGTAACCTAATAATAATGTGTTGTTGTTGATGTTAGAAAATTATCGATGATAACATCAATCATTAGGTTTAAACCATTCCTAAGACCATATTGTGGGTGCTAAAGAATTGAAGAAGGCCAAGGTTCAAAATAGAATTGAACTTGCAATTGCAATTCGAAACTTGTGAGAGACTTCGAGTTATTCCCATGTAATACCATCAATATCATGAGCTCCCAAATAGAACCTAAAATGTTGTAATATAGGCCATAGGTGCCTCCTTACACATCTAATCCCCATCTACTATTACAATTGGCTAGTAGTTCCCTTTTAGACGCTTATAACATAAAACTAGCTTGAGTTTGTGATATTGTTGTAATGTGAGATATATCGAGTAACATGCTATAGAATTTTCTAAAACTAAGTGATTGGGCTAAATTATGTTATCTTTTCAAGTGGCATTTTTACTAATGAAAAAAATGACTCATTATCTATTAGAGAATGCTGTTTAGAAAAGCCAAGATTTAATTCCTATCGGTTTGCATAGTGATAATTCCATTATAGGAATATTTTTATGAAATGACATTGGTAATCTTCAGGAAAAGACTTCAAAATTTTAAATTTAAAAGGTTTTACATGTTTTTGTGTTGGTTTCACATAAATGTTCTTTGTGATGGTAGCTTGTGATTTGGCAGTTATGAAAGGTGCAAAAATGAATGAGTGGGTTTCATTTATTGTCAATCTTTCATATTATGGTAGAAAATGTCATTTATTTGTTTTTCATGATATAGTCTTTAATCATAAGGTTCACAAGAGGTTTTTGACATTTTCCACATGGAAAAAAGGACTCTTTTCCCTTGATTTTCCCTACAGTGCTCAATATCATGTTTATGCTTGGGAGGGATTGCATACCTAGCTAGGTGCAATGGTGGGTAGAGGGTTGTTGGCCCCTACCCTAGGTTGGTTTAGGGCTAAGGGCAACCCTTTGCCCTCCCTCAACTTGCACCTAGCTAAGTATGGAGAGTCGCCTTTGTAGAAGCTCATGATGTTGTCACAACTAAGGGTGGTTGGGGGTAGGGGGCTATTAGCCTACACCCCAAGCCAAGAGCCCCTTGCCCCTTGTAGGAGCTCATGATATGATATTGTTGTAACACTCACAACGTGGGAATCAGCGGGAACTTCTCTCTCAAACTTCTTCGTGGTTAAAATGGATTAGGAGTGGAAGGATGAGGAGGAGGCATCGAGTGAAGGAGAGGTGGCCATCGCCACCGTGAAGGAAGGAGAAGAAGGTGGATGTGAGGAGGAGGGAGGGAAACAGCAGTGCTGCCAGAAGGGAGGAGGGGAAGGAGAAGGAGAGCGAGAAGAAGCTGAGGAGGACCCGCCTGCGCAGACTACTAATAAAGAGGACGACGACGACGACGACGACGACGATAACGATGTTGTCAATAAATATGATGCTGCTGCTCGTGCTCGACAAGAAGAAGAGGAGGGAGAGGAGGAGGATGACAATGCCTGATTTTCCTCCATCATCCGTGCTGAGGCATCGAGAGGACTCTCTCTCTCTCTCTCTCTCTCTCTCTCTCTCTCATGCACGCGCGCGCACTCTCTGTCAACCATATCTCTCACGTAAGCACCTCTATAATGTGTATTGGCTATGAGCAGCAGACCTGATGGGTCTTTGGATTACTACGAACATGTAGCCTGTTTTGTTACGTTCTTCTATAGAGAGAGTTAAACACCTCTTCTGTGTACTGACTACCGATGGTCTTTTTGTGTGCTATAGAGCGAGAGCGAGAGAGAGAGAGAGAGAGAGAGAGAGAGAGCAAGCGGTCTTCGGTTCGATTCTTGGCATTGGAAAATTATCGGAATAACTTATGACGCACGCTCTGAATTCCACAACCTTTGACATGGAAGTTTCACCCCCCCGCCCAAAAAATTAAAAGTCCGGGGGCTAAGGCTACATTGTGCATTATAGCATTTGTCTGCCCCTCTTAAGGCACCATTCGACCACCATTACCAAGAGCTACCTAATGTCGCAAAAGCTATTCTTGAAGTAAATACACATTAGTAACTAATTGGGTTCTTCGTTCTTGTAAAATATGTTTACACATGTCCATGTGTATTTCCGTCCTTCGAGGTAATGCACAGGCTTTAAAAACTCGGCATGTTGACTCTATGACCTCAAATAGATATCAAGTTGTGATAGGAAGTAATGTGGGTGTCTCTTCCAGATTAGGAATTCTCTGTGATTGTTAAAACGGTATGTTCATGCACTGTGGATGGCAATGTGGTATTTGCACTTGGACTTATAATTGGTTTGAGTCAAACAACTTTTTAAGAGGCATGTGTAGCATGGACCCTCCAAATACATGATATCTCCATCATTATCAAGATTTCTATTCATGAAAACTATGTGAAAAGAATGAGTTCTCTTGCTATTCTTAGTACATTATAAATCTATGTGTGTGCCCTTGGATTCACTCTAATATGAGAGGCCTTTTCCCACCCTTTTGTGGCATTGTCTCTTTGCTCATTGAAAATTCCCATGAATCTTGCATGTGCCTAATTTAGACCACCACACACGCATGTCCATTGATCACTTTGCAAGGTTGCGTTGCCCACTATATGGTCATGCCAATCATGCATGGGTACATATCATATTGCCATCACATCACATTTCTCCTTGCATAAGGAATGGTTTTGTCGTTCCATACAAAATGTCAAGTCCTATGCTTTATGTAATCAAGTTAACTAAACACACCTATTCTAGTCAATGTCAAGTCCTATGCTCTATGTAATCAAGTTGCATTTTGTTTCATGTGGTAGTGGAGAATATATTGATCCAAAGCTCTAAATATCCATATAAATGATACAATACAAATTTCCTCAAATTAATTTCTAACTTGACGATAACCCCAATGTAAGTAATTGTTTGTTGCACCTAGCTTTATCTCCAACTTGACAAGATCCTTGATATAAGTCTATCTTGGTGAACTCCTTTGCTCCAACCAACTAGTCAAAAATAAGAAATAAGATGGAAATGGCCCCAGTGCATGATTTGAACCTATTATATAATTGGGCTCTATTGAGAGAAAATAAAAATGTACAGGATGATGAACTAGAGAAGGATAAGCCTTCAAAGTGGGAGGATTCCGATGACGAGTATATGGATCGTGACTCTAGCAATGAGGAAAGTGAGGAAGAAGTAGAAATTGTAGACTAGACATTAATGGGTAGACCGATTAGAGGAACACAATGCACACTCTCATCTTTCTACTCATCAAACACTAAGAAAGTCATCTTAGTCTAAATCATTTTTTAGTCAAGGGTACTATGCTATTGGATCATGTCACCTTACAAGAAGGAATTGTGACCCGATCAAGGCAAAGTGGTTACTATTTTGCAAGCTCCAACCTCCCCAATCTCACCAACAAAAAATACCCTTAGCTAAGTTTGATGGAATGGTAGGTACTTATGATTCTTTTTCAATGTTGTCGTTTCTATAGATAAAGTGGCCCATGTGGGAAGGCAAACTACAAATAAACGGAAGATTACAATTTAGCATTTTGCCATTTGTAGGTCCTATCAACTCACCTACTAAGGTCTGTTTAGTGTCTTAGCTAAGTATGAGACTATTGATTGTTGATGTGACTAGGGGTTGAAGTTTGCAAATAGTGACCATTCTACTTGGATCCATGCCAAGTTCTTCTTGTAAAATAACATGATCCAAGCATAGTACCCTTGATTGCAAAACATTTAGACTAAGATGAGCCTCTTGGAATTTGATGAGTAGACTTAGGGTAAGCATGCCAATTTTATAGCCCCAACTTTTTGGGTGGTGTGGCACCCATCACCTTTGGTAAATGGGACATTGATGGGAGATCCTTTTGAGAAAAGATACAAAAACCTTCAACTTATGAATTTGCAAGTTGTTTCCAAGGGTGTGTCACTTATGATGGACTCCACTTTTCCCATGTTAAAATCTTCCTTTGAAATTTTAGTCTTTTTTTCTAATTTTTTCAATTTATGTGGCACTAAGTATTTGATTTTTATGGACATCACATAGGAGGATTTACTCAAAGCATGCAATTTGGACCACTTCATTGAATCATGTCTCGCTCTTATCCTCTTGCCCTAAATCTTGAGTCCCCTCTTATCATATCTACTCCATTTTCTATGAGGTGTCACAATTATGATACATGATTCCCTCCTCTTCAATGTAGGGCAACCCCTTGCCTTGCTATGGTTTCAATGCCATAAAATACAATCCAACTTCAAGGTTGTTGCCCAAATACTTCAATAAAAGCCTCTCAAAGAAATTTCTAAGCTACTTTCAAATTTCAAGGTTGCTGCCAATGTACTTGAATAGAAGCCATGCAAATAAAATCTCTTGTCTGGTTCTAACAAGATTCTGAACTAGTTGTAGGTATGTCATGTTGATTCTTCAAAAATGGAAAAGTTTAGAAGAAACCATATCTGAGGTAATATGAAATATCAAATGTGTGGTTCTTGCAATCCAATCTATCTTTTTCTTTGAGAGCACATGCAAGTTAAGCTTAAGTAATAACCAAGCTGATTTTTACTCCATACCTCTACACAAGGGGATGCTATGTTGATGCATTTGCAAGGACTAGCAATATAGCATGAGTATATAGTAGATTAGGAATATAGCACGAGCATGTACTAAATCTAGAAAACATCATCTCTCCCTAGATTTAGGGGATGTTGTCTTGGTTGATTGGTTAAAGCCAATGGAAAGGCATAATCCAAATGCCACAAAGGAGTACTTATAACATTTTCATAGATTTAGGGGATGTTGTCTTGGTTGATTGGTTAAAGCCAATGGAAAGGCATCATCCAAATGCCACAAAGGAGTACTTATAACATTTTCATAAGTGAAAAGTGTATTTAGGAGAAATTATGGTACCCATGGTATTTGAATGATGTCACATTAGTTCAATAATTAAACCCAACTTGAAGGTTTTATCCAGATGCCAAAAAGACGTGCTTATAACATTTTCATAACAAGTACATTTAGTAGAAAATGTTGACCTATGATGTGTCTCAATTCATTTTCTAGAAGTGATAGTAGTATTGTGGGTTTTACATCCAAAGATATCATGATGTTGATTACATAAACTAGCATTCAAGAATGCTAGGTTGCTTCACAGTAGCTTTGCATGACCATGAAGCAACATCATGAAAGAAGCCAGGTTGTTATCTAACCATACAATATATGAACATATAAAGGGTATATCAAAGCAAGAATATTGAAATATGTAGCAAACATCTAAGCATCAACACTAGAACATGGTCAAAACCGTATCCAAGTGATATAAAAGAGATTCAATGTCGAAAAGGAGACTTTCTTAGATAGATCTATTCAAAGTGAAGCTTTCTCTTTCTCATGGAGAACAATTTGGATGAGGTTTGTCTCCACTCATAACACGGTGGGGAGAAGCAGTGCCAAAAGTTGTAGTCTGCTCTTGTGTAACTAAAGATCATTAGACTACAATGAAATAATGTAAATTTATTCTTGACGAGGCAGTAGTAGATGCTATGCAATGATGATGCAAGGTTATATAGCAACTCATGTCCTTAAATTCTTAGTTCTCCCAACCTATCAGTATCTTATTAGTATGAGAGTGTCTAAAATTTTGATTCTAGTCACATGCAGCAAAGTCAAAATGGAAGCATTAAGTATATCCAA
Organism: Lygodium microphyllum; assembly: GCF_053477565.2. NCBI lineage: Eukaryota > Viridiplantae > Streptophyta > Polypodiopsida > Schizaeales > Lygodiaceae > Lygodium > Lygodium microphyllum. The sequence continues at coordinate 75,853,168 of NC_141147.1, read as the reverse complement.
ATGTACTATCTCAATAAACAATGGAAACATAATGTCTATATTGTCATCAAACTCCATGTGCTCAATAACCCTAGCTAGTGTTCTTTTTATGATATCATGCTTCACTACTACATGTGAAGTACATTGCAATTGCTTTTGATACTCAAAAGCTAGATGACATCTACAAAAGTGAAGTAAACACTGAAGAAAGAGAAACAATCTAATCCATTTTTAAAACATATCAAAAGATAAAAATAAAAAATGTATGAGCCAAGTGATAGGGAGATAGCCACAAATTTCATCTTTCATTTATATCATCACTTTCTATAGTACATCCTTATACATTATATTTATAATGACATTTGTACCCCCTTCATTTTCTTCCAGTGAAAATTTTACTCCAAATTAGGATTTTACCCTTGAAAATGCAAGATACAACTGACCATGGCTAAACACTAGTACTTTTAAGTAAAGGCTAACAACAAATAAAGTTTGGCCTTTTGCCTTGTTAATTGTCATGGCAAATGCCAGTAAAAAAGAAAAATATTTTCATCTCATAGTAAATGGAAAAATATAAATTGCTAGGAATGAAAGTAATTCTAGAGACAAAAACCCTTTTCCCTATATTTATCCATGTTATTATTCTAATATCTATCACCTTTCTATTAAGGAGCCTTGCATATTAGTCTTGTGCCATTACAAAACCCTTTCCTAGACTTAAGTTTCTGAGAAGAAGTATTGGTGCATTTATCTTTAATAATAAAATATGAGGAGGGAACCCACATCCAAGATCTAGTGTATTTAACTACTTTACAGAGTACAAAAATGAGTTATTATCTATCTCTACTATTGAATCTGCACTATAATATTTTGTAACATCCCCTAGCATCAATTGCAATGCTTGATGGTTCAAAGTGGTAGCCTCTCTATTCTGTGATTCAAGTATGACACGCTCTCTAAGATATGTTCCAAAGTCAATGACAGTGCATACTTAGTGATAAACACTATTAACCAAGGCTTCAATAGAATGTCCTTTTAGTACCATGCTAGATGGAACGTGTAACTTATCGTAATGATTTGTAATGCCTAGCCCATCATATATACCTGAAATCCAGCCAGTGACATCATTGTAATTTACACCACCATTTACAAATATACAAATATTCTTAAAGAGACTTAATAGTTCAACATAACTTTGAACAATAATATTGTAGGAAGATCGACTATTTAATTACAATGGAATTTTGAACCTCAAGTGAGTGTTGGGGGCTAAAGGCCTCACATGCCTAGCCACCTATATTTATCTACTTAGTGCTCGCACACTTGTATACTATAGGTGGCGGCCATCCATCACTATCATTATTTTTATTTATTCTTTCCTATGGAATAATAAAGGAAAAGCAAATCACACATTGTGACTATTAGAGTTCCCACATATTGGTCTTGCTCTCTTGAGTTCAAACCTCCATAGCCATTACTCTCTTGCTTCCACTTTAGTTTCTCTCTCACTCTCACTCCTACTCACCCTTTCAATTGGTATCAGAGCATGCATTCAAGGAGCTTCAACCATTCTTCTTCATCCCAAGAAAGAGAGCTAAGAGAGCTTCCATGGTAGCCACTTCTTTAGCCAGTTGAGGTACACATCACCTTCTTGACCTTTCCAAGTTGTTTTACACCTCCAAGCGGACCCCTAGAGCATCAACCATTGCATAAGAGTGACTAGGATAGCCCACGCACTTTTCAGTGCAATTTTAGGAGATGTCCTACTGCTCCTACATTTGCTTAGCTACTCAAGCCTTTGTCTCCTACTCTTTTCCTAGAATTTTGGGATTCATCCCAACTTCTTGGAGTCCATTTCAGCCATCATTCCAAGTTGAGATGATCAACCATTAGCTTATTGTGGTGGACAAATCTAGAATTCATAGTTTTTTTTTGTACAAACTCTTAAAGATTAATGCTTGTTTGATGCTTATGTATTGAAGATTCAATGTTAAGATAAAGCATTCATGCGTGGGAAAGGCTTTGTAGTTAGAGCCTGCTTTACTCAGCCATTGGGAGATTTATTACTATAATACCCTCTGTACAACAAAGATACAACTTGAATGCTTATGTATTTGATGTCTACATGCTACCCTGAGATGCTACATGGACATATAAATGCTTGCACTGATGTACATGCATGGTTATGACTTGTTGAGCTTTGAGTTTTGGTTTTGAGCTTGGTTATATAACCTACTTGATAGTGGATACTAGGCTCATTTGTTTTTCAATTACAAGCTTAAAGACATATTGTATGTATATGCTCCGAGATGTACACTTAATGTACTTGGGCTTCCTAGATGCTATGATATTTATGTATTGGGTTTGCTTTGACATTTCAAATTTGCTTCAATGAGAGTGCCCTACCATTTCCTTGTAGAGCTTGGTTCATTACAAATGGTGGGAGTCTCTTGTTTATATATATATGCTCAGTTGATTCATGTAGTATGCAGTGTATTTGCAAACATTGTCAATTGTCAAGTAATCTACTTTTACTTTGGATACCTGGGACTTATTCCTGTCAGCAAATTGGTAGTGGTGGATACATTCTTGTTAAGCACTTTGATATGCATGAATGTACCTGACACATTTGGATATTTAACAATATTTGGTACTTGGTGGTTTATGCTCTTTCTTGACAGTGCTAGTTGCATTATGCATCACAAATTTGCTACTTGGATTTTGAAGTAGTGGGAGCTTGTCATTTTAAACTTTTTTCTACACTTGCATACTCTTTTACTATAGTTTTATAGATGGCAATGCTAAACTCAATTTTGAGTCATTTTCTTGAGAGAGACACTTCATTTGAGCACTTTAGTATATTCATGTTGTGGATATCCATATATTATATTGCACCCCAACTCTTGCATTTAGTTTTGGGCTAGTTTTGGGGCTGATTTGTTGTTATTATGGTAGCACATTCCCTCTTCGTTTAGTAGTCATCCTGGCATCTGCATCAAGTGCTTTTGGGGATAGTGCTATTTTCAACATAGACAAGTTAGATGGCAATAACTTCAACTATTGGAAGACCCAAATATGGTAAGTTTTGGTTCAAAAGAAGTAAATTAGGCCATTAAAAAATAAAGGGGTAAAGGTCAAAGAGTTTGATGTAGAGGCTTGTGTTGATCTTGATGAGCTATGAAGTCTTGTATCATTTTATATTTGCCAAAGCAAGTTTACTTTAATGTCATTGAGACTGAGGTTGATGCTTGGTTCCTACCAGAAAAAAATATATAATCATTATAATAAGCAAATCCTTGCTTTAAATTCATATTTTCTTAAGACACTCATGGATCTTCATATAAAGGAAGGCACTGGTATGACATCTCATTTGAATGAGTTTCATTCTATTTTCAGCTTACTTCACATGGGATTACGTTTGAGGAGAATATCAAGGCTATATTCTTGCTTATCACTCTCCCTAAGTCATGGGATACTTTTTGCACTATCATACGCACTAATGCTCCTCTAGATAGTTTTAAACTCAAAGATATAGAGAGTCCCTTGCTTACTAAGGAAGTAAATTTTAAAAAAATTGATACATGTACCTCTCATGCACTCACTATTAGAGGTTGTAATGATGGCATATATAGTAATGGCCATTGTGGCAAAGATGCACATCAGGGCAAGTCAAATTCTAGACCTTGTAAGCAAGATCACAGTAAATCTCATGATCCTAGGTCATCTCTTGTCATTATTGTGGATAGCAGGGATATATATGACCAAGTGCCATAAGATGTGCTAGGATAGGTATGAGAAAGGCAAAGGGAAAGTGCAAGATAATGTTAAGACATCTGATGATCAGTGTATTACGAAGTCCACTATCAAGATTGAGGAGATAAATGCATTGGAGTATAGTTTAGATGGTTATATTTTGGCAACTTCTTCACTTGGTGTGCTACACAATTGACCAATGGTCAGTCTTTGTTCTCTCAGTGTTGGTTGCTCGATTTGGGTGCTTCCTTTCATGTGATCCTACATCATACTTAATTCTATACTTATCGTACTATTTATGGTTCAATACATATTAGGGATTACCTTGTTTGTGATATTGTTGGCATTGTGGCATACACTTTCAATTTTTCACTAGTACTTCCTTTGTTCTCCCATGTATTGGCTTTGACTAAAAGTATTATCTTTGTAAGATAGTTGGATAACGTTGGATATCATGTCTCATTTGGTGATTCTACATGGAAATTGCTTGTGGTAACCTCATTTTGGCTAGAGGTCCAAGACTAGTAATCTTTATCATTGGCTATGGCTAGTCTTTCACATGTATCTCTTTGGCATTGTCATCTTGGGCATATGTCCCTCAAATGAATGGAACTCTTAACTCATTTGTAGTATCTCTACCCCTTGGACTTTCCTTGTTTTGATTCATGTGATCATTGCTTATATGGCAAGCAAACACATGACACATATAAGAAGTCTAGTTCTACACACATGGATGAGCCCCTGTCTCTTATTCATTAGAATGTTTGTGGGCCCATGCCCTATCAATCCTTGGGTGGTGCCAAGTGCTTTATCACATTTATTAATGACTTTTTGAATGAAAGTTAGACCCATTCTATAAACTAGAAGTCAAAGGTTTTAGCCATGTTTCACCGCTTTGTTGCCTTGATTGAGAACCAGAGTGGATATACGCTGAAATACCTAAGATCTAACAATGGGAGATGAGTATGTCTCACGTGATTTTGGGTTTTTGTGATAATTGAAGCATTAGTTGACTGCCCTTACACCCCATCCTAGAGCGTATAAAGAGGACCATTGAAGAGAGGGTCCACAATATGCCTGGTTATGCATGCTTACCTAATTCATTTTGGGCTAAGGCAATTACGACTATAGTTCACTTGATTAATAGATCCTCATGCACTGCTCTTGGTGGTAGGATTACTAAGAAGGTATGGTTTGAAAAATTCTCCTCATATGCATAGTTAAAAGTTTTTGGATGTGAGGCATTTTCCATATTCCCAAACACAAGTATAATAAGTTGGATCCAAATTTTGTCAAATACATCTTTCTTGGATATGGTGATGCAAAGTCTGTCAAATGCATCTTTCTTAGATATGGTGATGGAAGAGAGATGCATACTTCTTGGAGGAGAGATGGGCTATTTCCTTTGGGATTCATGAGCTAAGAAATTTGTCCATAGCTATGATTTTGTGTTTCGTGAGGAAAAGATGCATAAACAACCTAAGCAAGTAATTGAGGTGCACATGGTGATCTTTTAGAAGGAGCCTATTGTTACCATATAGTTGGCCTTAGTCAGATAGCATGCATTTGCTGTTGGTACTCTAGCAGCCCAAGATCAGCCTATTTTGTCCACAATCATATTGATGATGGATAGAGAGGACGGGATGTACCGGCTCCACAACTAGACTTGTGACACTCTACTAGAGCCTCATATCCTCTTTGATCACTATGAGCCTACTTTGCATTATGTCATGGTGATAGATCCTAATGAGCCCCTGACTTATGAGAAGGCTATGCATAGAGGTGACAAACCCCCTTGGAAAAGGGTTATATAGTCTGAGTTTGACTCAGTAGAAAAAAGCATACTTTGGTTTCCTTGCCTAATGGAAAACATACATTGCCATGCAAGTGGGTGTATAAGTTGAAGATTACCCCTGGTTATCTTAATCCAGCATATAAGGCTTGATCGAATGCGTAGGGTTTTAAATAGAAGAAGGGAGTTAACTTTGATGAGATCTTCTCTCTTTGGCCAAGATGGCTACCCTCATCTTGGTTTTTACCTTAATTGCACAATTGGCTACCTAGCATAGCATCCGCAATGGGAGTTATGGCTCGTTATATAGTACATCTAGTAGGCGACATTGGGTTACCATGAAGGGTATCATGAGATGCCTTAAGGGCACTCAGTACAAACTTGTGCATTTGCTATTACTATTGCAGCCAAGAAACTAGAGTCATAGGCTACACTAACTCTGATTATGTAAGATGTACAGATAGTAGGAAGTCCACCTCTGGTTATGTCTTCATCTTTGCTAAAGGTGTTATTTCTTAGATGTCTCTGGTGCAAAAATGCACTGGCTTGTCTACTACTACCGAGGCTGAGTACATTGCAAACTAAGGGTTGCAACAAGGAGGCCCTATGGTTAGGCCGTTTGGTTGCTGACCTTGGTATCACTTCTATGACTCCTACACAGCGTATATAATCTAGTCTTTCATGTGAAGATCAAGGACATTGAGATCCATTATCACTTCATTTGAGAGGTGAGTGAGGACTAGTAGATAGAGCTTGTCAAATCTCTAGATATGAGAATCATATTAATCTGCTCACTAAAAGTCTCCGAGTGGAACATTTTCCTTCCTTAGGAAGATGATGGGTATAGGATGAGATGACATCTTTCCTCATCCAGTTGTATCCATATGTACATTTTGTATTTTTCTCCTCACTACAAGCACATTTGTCTTTAAGTGGGAGGTTGTTGGGAATTAAAGGCCCCTATGCCTAACTGCCTATATTTATCTTATAGTTAGTATCATACACCCTCACATTGCAAGTGGTGACTGCCCGTCACTATCATGTTTATTCTTTATTGGACTATTGGAGTTTTCACATATGGAGAGGTAGATCACCCGCGGTGACTATTGGAGTTTTCACATATCGGTCTTTCTCCCTTGAGTCCAAACCTCCATAGCCATTACTCTCTTACTTCCACCTAAGCTTCTCTCTCAATATACAAATCCTCAAAAGAAGTACAACCTTGAGATACTATCAAAAGCATCCATTAGTAGTAATGCTCACCACATGTAGGTGCCACAAACTATATTTGACCATATGTTTTGCCACGTTTTCTCTTGATCCAAACCTTTCGTTTTGTATTTCATATCCAATACATTAGGAATTCTTGATAAATAGCACTGGTCTCTAGATAAACTCTATTATATGCAAACTATTCAATCATAGTAGTTTTTTTAGAATTTTTATTTTCCACAATATCATATATATATTATTCGTATCCTAAGGCATCACATAATTCACACGGGCAAGTGCACTTGCGAGCGCTATACATATGGCTTCTCGTTATGGAATGAAAAATCAAATCTAGAATATGAACTTCTAACATCGAAAGATGTTAGGCCACAAAGGTTTCATCTCCATCCAAGGCTCGTGTGGAATCTCTAACTCGCAAGCTATTGTAGAAGCAAACCAATGTTCCCTAATGGCCTTCACACCACTCAATCTTTTGCCAATGTATTAAGTAGTATCCACTAGTATCTCTTGTTAATGGTTGCATGGTCATGTCCATTGTATGTATATATTTTTACAAATATTTCAAAGCTACCAGTATTGAGCATAACTCTACATTTATATGTGCATTGTACCTTTTACTCAAATAAGGGTTAAATGAAACAATCCATTGGTTAGCAACAACATTACCATTTATGGGCACATTGTTCCTATAATATTATCTTATATAAATGGGATAGCTAGTATCATCAAAGGTCGCCACGTGCATAAATCTTTGAGGAAAATTTTCACTACATCAACCATCATGCATTCAAGGAATATTGGGATTCAATGCACTACAAGGACCATGAATTTTGCAACTTGAAATTATCTCAAATAAATCTAGAAAGTTTACTTTATTAGGTAACTTAGCATGGACCAATCTGTCATTTCAAAGGGTTTAAAAAGGGTACTCCAAAAGTACCAAAGTATGAGAATGTGGCAACCCCCCTCGCTTTTGAAACTTGATCACACTAACATAACTTATGATATTCCCAAAAAAAAATAATCAATAATGTGTGCATCATATCATAATGCTTTTTATGGAATATCCAAGTAATCAAATCAAGATGGCAATGTGTGTGCTTTGCCCAAGAAACAAAGCATCAATTATCTCTTACCACTTTGGATTGCATGTCATTGTTATGAAAAGATCAAGTTTTTTCTTACTTTGCACTATGGCCATTACATCTTGCTATAGCTAATATATATACCTTAGTCTACTAGTAAAAGAAGATAGTAAAATAGCCCTTTTACCCACAGAGGTACTAGCAAATTGTACTTGTTGATTATCCATCACTCCTAGCATATCTATTAAGCCTCTATACACTTATGTGTATTGCCTTGATTGATTTTGACAATGCTAGCTAATTTATACCACCCAATACTATAGTGAGTATCAACAATAAATTGTTGTAGTAGTTGACCACTGTGCAACATACTTTGTCTTCATGCACTTGAAGCCAAAATGCATAAAATTGCATTTGAGTAACACAATCTTTATTGAATAATTCATGTGCATGCATTAGAACATTCACATAACTATAGGGAACTTTGCTATCCCACACATCATCACCTTTGGGAAAGAGAAGGACATATAATATCGGCAAGCATGATAGCTACAACCTCTATTCCTACTAGAATTGAGTATTATATGTTAGTTTGTGAAAGGTGGAGCCTGAGTGGAAGCACACAAATGGAAGCAAGAAAAAGTAAGAGCTATAGAATATGGAGAGAGACAGAGACAGAGACAGAGACAGAGATCACATGTGGAAACTCCAATAATCACAATATGTGATCGGCCTTCCCTTATTCAATAGTCATTAAAAAAATAAATAATAAAGTAACAATGATGGTGGGTGCCCACCATCTATAGTATACAAGTGTGTTGGATCACGATATGTATAGTAAATACATGGCAATGTAGCCACAAGTGCCTTCCCAACAATCTCCCACTTAAAGGTGAATGTGACTCGAGTGGGGAAAGAATAAGAAAAGTGATAAAGTACAAAGGTACATAAAGTACAAAAGAATGAGGAATAGATATCATCTCATTCTATGCCCATCATCTTCCTAAGGGAGAAAAATGTTCAATTAAGAGACTTTTAGGGAGCAAATTTGTAGGATTCTTGTCAATCGAGATCTTGATAAGCTCAACAAACTTATCCTCTACTACCTCCTTGATGAAGTGATAGCGCATCTCAATGTGTTTTGTCTTCACATGGAAGACCAAATTCTTGGTCAATTGAATAACACATAGAATCCGAATGTAGTGTAGGACTAATAGTAATACCAAGGTCTGCCACACTAGACAACCTGAACATAGGGTCTCCTTGAAAGCCTAATGACTATAACATAATCTACCTTAGTAGTAGATAAGGCCATGCATTTCTCCACCTTGGATATCCAAGAAATAGCATGTACAATAAAAGTAAAGACATACCCAAAAGTGCACTTTCTACTATCTACATGTCCTGCATAGTTAAAGTTAATGTAACCCACGATTTTAGTATCCTAGCCATCATAGCAAATGCTCATATATGAAATTCATTTCAAGTATCTCACGATACCCTTCACGACATCCCAATGTCACTGGCCACCTATAGCCATATAGTATACCACAAGTCCCTCTACAAATGCTATGTTAGGGCGAGTAGCTATCATGGTATAGATTAAACTACCCATGGCGGATGCATAAGGGATCTTGGCAATCTCGGCCTCTTGCTCATCTGGTTAGGAATAATCTATCTAATTGAGCTTCGTATGGAAGTATAAAGGATAGTCAATAGACTTAATAACCTGCATATGAAAATGCTCAAGGACCTTCTATATATACTCCTTCTGTGACAAGTAAAGGAGCCTCTGAGAGTAATCATGTGTGATGCACATCGCAAGAATATGTGAGTCCTACCCCATGCCCTTCATCTCAAATATCTTCTTGAGCTAAGTTTTTAAATCATCCAACTCATCATGAGCTCTCCCAACAATCAATATATCATCCACATAGAGTACCAAGATAATAACACTGCTATCACGAAGCATTGTGTGTAGAGACACAGATCCATATCATTGTGAGAGTAAGATAGTGATAGCCTAAATGCATCAAACTTATGATACAATTCCCTAGGTGCTTACTTAAGACCATAAAGTCTCTTTCTCAACTTGCACACTAGGTGTTCCCTACCCTTTTCTTGAAAGCCCTTAGGCAACTGCATACAAGTCTCATCATGCAAGTCCCCATATAAAAAAGCCGTCTTAACATCCATCTAATAGAGATGCAAATCTAAGTCCCCACATAAGTCTCATCATGAAATTCCCCATATAAAAAGTCATCTTAACATCTATCTGATAGATATTTAAATCTAAATGAGCAACCAAGGCCAACACCAAGCATAAGGTAGTCATCTTAACTACTAAAGTAAAGATCTCATCAAAGTTAACACCATGCTCCTACTTAAAACTCTTAGCAAAGAATCTAGCCTCATATACTAGCTTGGGATGTCCCCAGGGGTACTCTTCAACTTGTACATCCACTTGCACAGTAATGTATGTTTTCATTGGGCTAAGGAACCAAATCCTATGTATGGTTTTTCTATTAACGAATCAAACTCAGACTGCATAGCCCTCTCCTAAGAGTGACTATCACCGCTTCGTATAACTTTCTCATAAATAAGAGGCTCACTAAAATCTATCACCATAACATAGTCCATGGAGAGCACAAACTAATCACGCTGAAGTCTATCTTTAGTAGACCATCACAAAATAGGCTATGGGAATTGTATATCCTATCTAATATCATGATCATTGGTCACTGCAACATCTGCTAGTGCAAGCTAGCTAGCTAATTGTACAATAATAGAAGGGTTCTCTTGAAAGATCACCCTGCAAATCTCAACTACCTGCCCAGGTTGCTTATGCATCTTCTACTCATGGAAAACAACATCATGGCTACGGATGACCTTTCAAGCCTACAGATCCCATAGGTGAAAGCCCATTTCACATGCATTCCCATAACCAAGAAAGATGCATTTCATTGACTTAGGATCTAGCTTATTGTATTTGTCCTTTGGGTACATGGTAGAAAGCCTCACATCCAAAGACTCTAAGATGTATACATGATGAAGGTTTTCCAACTACAACCTGACAACCAATAGTAGTGTATGGGGATTTGTGTATCAAATATACAATAGCAGTAATTGCTTCAATCCAAAAATATTTTGGTAAACCTAGTTGGCTAAGTATACCACACACATTGTTCTAAATCATTTTGCTCATGTGCTCTACAACGCTATTCTTGGGTGGGGTGTAAGAGGCGTTTAATTGATGCTTCCCAATCATCGCAAAACTTCTCAAATGCTTTAGAGACATATTCACCCCCATTATCTGACCTTAGGTATTTCAACCTATACCCAAATTGGTTCTCAACAAGAGCAAGCCAATGCTGAAAGGTAGACAATACTTCTGATTTCTACTTTATAGGATATGCCCAGACATGCGAATCATCATCAATGAAAGTCACAAAATACTTCACACACCACCTGGTGACTAAAGAGCATGGGATCACATACTTCAGAATGAATAAGAGTTAGAGGCTCACCCATGCATATAATGCCAAACTTCTTATGAGAATTGTGTGTTTGCTTGCCATAAAGACAATGATCACATGAATCAAAACATTTGTAGGCTCAAGAATGGAAGACACTACAAATGAGAAACCATTTTCATTCCTTTTTAAGGATATGTGTCCAAGAAAATGATTTCATAAAGATACATGTGGTATATCAGCCACAATCAAAACATCGTCAATAGACCCAAATACAAGCAAGAGATAGAGGTTGCTAGCCTTGGCAACTCGAGCAAAGGCAAGATTCGCATGGATAATCTTCCACACAAAATCACTAAAAGATTCATGATATCCTACATCATCCAATTATCTAATAGAGAGTAGGCATTTGGTCAAACCCAAAACATGGCATACATCATATAAAACTAAAGTGCTACTTGAAGCAAACTACAACCATACATCCCCAATGTCGATAATATCCAGTGCCAAGTCATTTCGTAGTCTAACAAAACCTATCATGCTATGACAGAACTAAAACCAATCCCTATGTGGGGTAACATGAAAGGGATCCCCCGAATCAAGCAACCAATACTAGAAGAATATGTAGACAATGCATCTGTCATCTGAGAGCATCAAGAGAGGAAGTTGCTAAGAGGTACTAATCATCTAACTCATGTAGCACTAAATTTATCTCTTCAATCTTTACACTAGACTTAGTAAGAACAATGCTGTGATCATCACTTTTCTTCATGCACTTTTCCCTTGCCTTTCTCTTTGTGCTTATCATCACACATCTTATGGAACTACGGCAGAATATGACCCTACTTCCCACAGTAATGACATGTAAGAGAGACCTTACAACCACATGACCTTATTGCAAGACTGCCTGCAAGACTAGGGCCTTTGTGAATCTCTACCATAGTGATATTACTACTCTCACCATCATGTCTGCCTCTGATAATCAATGTATGAGAAGTACGGGATGCATCTACATTATTTATGTTTTTCTCCTCTATAAGTAAGACACCTTCAGCATCCTAGAGTTTTAAACCAGCCTTAGGCATATTCACATACATGGAAGTACGAAAAGTGTCCCATAACTCAAGAAGTATCACAAGCAAGAACAAGGAAGGGAGATTATCCTTGAGCTCAATGCCTTGCAAAGTTAATTGGCTAAAAATAGAATGAAATTCATTCAAATGCACAAATACACTAGTCCCTTCCTTCATGTGCAAAGGTCAATGAGTTGTTTCAACCAATACATCTGTGAAGTAAGACTTTGCTTGTCATAAAGATTGCATATTATTTTCCCATAACTACGAATCATTACCCTTAGATGCCACAACATTGAAATAAACATGTTTAGACAATGACAATATAAGAGTGGATTTACATAGCTCATACAACTCATCCTAAGTATCTTGATCAATGCCTTTGAGCTTTACACTCTTGGTTTTCAATAACCTAACCTGCTTCTTTCGAACTAGTACCTACCATATCTGCATCTTTCAATAGGTGAAATTTTTTCCATCAAGCTTTTTAACATTGAAAGCGGTAGTATCATTCAAAGAAATAGCCATAATGACAATATACCAATGCAAAATCCAAGAGAATGAGCTATTGTAAATGACTACAAATCATCCCTAAAACTTAGCCAAAACAAGGGAAAATTAGGTAAAATACCAAAGTAGAGAGCTATCCACCAACTATATTTAAGAGATTGTCAAATCCAAGTATCTACTCTTATAAAGAATGTTGAAAGCTATAATTATAGCAATGTTGGAATAACGACAACAATATATGTCAATTCAGCTATGGACAAATAGCCAAGAAAGAAAGCTCCCAATTTTAGGGTAGCAACTGAGATACAAAGAATGCAATTAGCATTGGCTAAGCATAGGCCATCCTTACTAAAGACTATCATGAATTAAAAGTGTCAGTAAATTGTACATCCCATAAGCATATACACTAGTGACAAACTACTGACAAAGGTAAGTGTCGTGTCCAAAGCATACGAAATCAAATCAATCCACATGCAAGAGTAACTACATCCAATAGCATAGAGGAGAGCACATACATGAAGCAAGAGCCCCACTGCCTCAAAGAACAAAGCTCTGCCAAGTAAGTACAAGCATCTCCCACTAGAAGTGAATCTAGAATGGAAAGTGAGCAAGCAAATCTCAATACATGTATATGAATGCATTAGAAAAGCCCAAGCACATCACAAATACATTCAAGAGCATAAGCATCCAATGAAGGTTCAATACCCATAAGTAAGCATGGAAGCTCAAAGTAACTCACCAAAGCCCAAGTACATTAAATGTAGCTCAAATCCAAGTGCTGAAGCATATCATAACCCTATTCGGGCTCATATATCAGCGTTTGCAGTGGTGGGTAGCATGAATAAAGAAGGGCAAGAAGTAAGTTTTATGAGAGATCTTTAGAGCGAGCTTTTTTTTATAGCCCCATATTGTTGTTCCACATAGTTTACTTATTCCACCCTTCATGACTACCACCCCATTTAGGACCACCTTCACTTGTACCACTACCTCCTCCACTAACACCACCATCATCTCTATCGCCACCACCCCACCACTACCATCTCCTACTCCCACTCTCACGCACACAATTCTCTCTCTCTCTCTCTCTCTCTCTCTCTCTCTCTCTCTCTCTCTCTCTCTCTCTCTCTCTCTCCACATACATACATACATACATACATACATACATACATACATACATACATACATACATACATACATGCATGCATGCATGTGTGCGTGCGTGTGTGTGTGCGTGCGTGCACACATATACATATGACATCTTCCCATATATGAGTTTATTTCTTTGCTTCCACAATGACATCTTCTAGTGCTTTCACTTATGAACATTTAAAAAAAATTATTTCATTTAGAGTGACCTGGAAAATGGATTTCAAAAACTAGTATTCCACAATTTTCTTTTGCATTTGGAATAATATCCTATAATCAACTAATTGAAAATTCCATATAGCTATGCCCTTTAACAAAACTCCTCACAAGCATCATTGCAAGCATAAATCAAAACTAAAAATCCCCACATCGAAGCACCTTGCATCATTAAAAAACACAACAAACCCGCATTGAAAAGTGCAATAGACCTATGAACTATTTAGCTTCACACAAATCCTAATTCCTTTCTACTGTCTTTTGCATGCCATCTACCATTTGTAATGTATAAAACCTATGGCCACATTTCAATCAAATGGAAAGGGGATCCTATTTGGAATAGACCTGCAAGCCCTAGACTATCAAGAAAAACATATATGATCTAAATACCATTCATGGCAAGACACAAAAATTCTACAATTACATTTTTGGTTTTTGTCTAGAACAAACATAAATGATGAAAATTAAACTTATGTGAAAGCCTACTGTAGTATTGCATGAATTTCAAACTCTTATTGTTTTTTTTTTTTGAAATGTATTTGTTCATTGCTGGTCATTGTAGACTATGGACCATCTTGTGTTGCCCATGCCTCTTCAACCACACGAATTTCAGCAGCATCTTATAGAAAAGAATGCAAGTCCTTGAGACTGATCTTGCCCATTGTATAGTCATCTATCATCGAGATTGTCACATCATGGGAAAGCCTTTAGGCCTTGTCCTCACATCCTTCCTTACTTTGATGGACAAATGACAAGGAAGACGTCATATAGTAGTTCATTCAACCAATGTTGACATTGTTTGTGGGATGTAGCTTCTTCCCTTCAATGACAGCCAAGATTTGAAAGAGACTTTGGAGGCCATGTTCCATGTTGGTACATAAAACCAAGGTCATCTATTATCCATTGGCAGAAACACTTCCTCTTCTATTCTCGGGAGGACAATGAGTATTGAAGAGAGTTGTTCAGGCTTCCATATCCCCTTTTCACATAATTGTGTGACCTCTTACTTGCAAATTTGTAGCAAGGAGACATTCTTGCACCTCTTTGCACTATGCTTGGCCATATTTTCACTGTCAAGCAGAAAGTAGCCATTGTTGTGATGTTGGCTTCAAGGAACACCCATGCACATGTGGTCAATACTTTTGGAAGTGGCTACTCCATAGTGATGGTCCATAGAATTCTTGCATGAGTTTGTGGATGCCATTATGTAATACATGCCCCAATTCATTCATTAGTCCTCCATAAAAAATGATCTTGCATATGTGAAAGATGGCTTTAAAGATTTTTGTGGCTTGCCAAATTGTTCTGGAGCAATGCATGCATGAAGTTCTTGGATGTCAATGTTGGATGGCCAAGTTCTGCAAATGATAAGCAAGTTCTTCACAACTCTAGCTTTTACTGCCTTTGTGAAGTGTACTAGCACCTCACACGGGCACCTATGAATTATCTGGGGCTTGTAATTATTGAATGCATAATGAGCAATGGAGGCTTCTTACTTCTTCCATGGTTGATGGCTCCCTTCCCTCGAGCAATGTTGGGTGATCTATAGATTACTTGGTAACTTCCCACAATTCTCCACTTGCATCATTTGTTGAGCAATCCTTGAGATGACTAAAGAAGATATTGGAAGGTAGGCTATCATCTCCCAATGTTGATTCACTTACACCCTTGTTCACAACTTGTGTTATCTTGCACAATCTTCTGAAAGATGTTTCTAATGAACCACTACTAGTTGATGATGTACCTATTGATCTCAATGACTCTCTAGTAGACAATCCCTTTGCAAATGTTGGACTAGATCACTTGCTGGATGCTTTGATTGGTGTATGCATCAAATATGACATCATGGAGTACATGTACATGCAAGGCCTTTGACTTTCATATCCTTCATTATCTCTCTACTATTGGCTTGTAGCCCTAGTTGTGTGTCTTGCAAAGACTTATTATGATTTGTTTTTTTTTTGCATGTTCCATTAAACACTGTTTATATTAATTTTTCCCTGCTTTTTCATCCAATGAAATAACAACATGTTCTTAGGTCCATTAAAATTGTGATTCCTCTTGTACGATGCATCAACAAGTAATAAAATGTACAATGTTTGCCTCTCGATTGCATTGATGTTCTTTTCCTAAGTAGTCACATTCTACCATTATCAATTAAATAGACACTAGAAGATCGACAAAGGAGATTAAGAAAGCATGGCAACATCTCCAAAACTTTCTTAGGTTGTTTCATATATGATATTTTAAATCCAAGAGATGATAAAACATCAACAAAGAAGAACAACGTAGCATGGCAACTTCTCAATAACTTGAATTAGTTATTGCTTTACATGATATTGAAAATTCAAGAGACAGTGGATGATTAACAAAGTAGGTCATCATACATGGTAGATTCCCTATTACTTGCTTGAGTTCTTGCATCACATGATGCACGATTCTACATTTTCTCAATCATCATTTGAAGGGTCATTTTCATTCCTTACATCCCATCATCAAACCTCAATGATATCTCTAACTTCTTATGCTCCAAGTCCACCATCTCCTTGTGCTGGTGGGCTTGAGCATCCATCATGGTATTGTATTGATCCTTCTTTGAAGTCTCAGCAAGCTATATTGCATGTGAAAAGTCCTTTGTCATTTCATTAAGATCGACATCACAAGTGTATGTGCACTTGTAAGCCTTTCTCTCCACCCTCAATTGGTCAAATAGTGTACCTACTTTCAATGACTCTACAGATTGTTGATTGATAAAGGTGGTCATTGATCTCGTGGGAAGGCCTACATGAAAAGTTGTCATACTATGGAGTTTTCCAAATTTTTAAACACAAGCATTCACAACAATTATGCACCATTTGTTGTGTCCATGACAATGGTTACAGGGTTCACGATCCTTTCTTGGTCAAACAACTCCTTCATCAAGTCATAAATGTCCTTATCAAAGTTGTTGTGGCTAAATTTGTCCTCCTCCATTCTTTGACATGTCGTCATGGTCCAATAGCTATCCTAAATTTTTCCTCCTTCATTATTTGACCTATTGTCATGGTCCAATAGCTATCCTTTCCAAAATGAATGTTACACTCCTAATCTGCTATCTCTTTGTAGCATAAGGAAAGATGTTTGAATTTCTCACACGCTTCCAATCAATCACTTGGCCATTTTCAGTGCAAATACTAGAAATTTCCATCCACTCTTCCTCGGTTGTGTTTATCTTATGGCAAAGATCCCCAAACATATGTTTTTCATCGTATTGTGTCTTGCAACGCAATAAAGTGATTATGCTACACATGTCTCAATGGTAGCATCTAGCATCAACCTTCTTTTCTTGTTTGTTGTTATCCTTGTTTCCTTTCTTTTGCATCCTTCATCCTTCAAGACCTCTTGCAAGGGGTTGTGTGTAAGTTGGTTCTTCTTCTTCTTTGCAATAAAAAGGGGGGATGGTGATTGTGTTGTGCTATTATCAGTAGGAGATGTTGCAATGAACTTTGATAGGGAGGTCAATTTCCCTCAAACAACAAAACTAGTGTGGGGTTTGTCAGTGGTTACATGTGAGGGTGAGGGTGAAACACCTTTGACAAAGGCACGGGTGTTGGAATTGGTAGTTGCATTTGTGACTACATGCCTTTGACCTCTGATAGAGAAACATGTAGCTACATTGTTGAATGTTGGATATGTGGAGAACTTATGTTGTACTCTCATCATAAAAAATGGGATTGTATTAGTTTGCCAAGGTAGGGGAAACATGCATAGATGATGATGGATGTTGAACCTGGCTATCAAAAACCACATCCATGCAAGGAGGAGATGTGATTGGAGATCTAGCAAAAGAATTGGCCTTAAAGGGAGGAGGACCAAACAACAAAAATGGCATTCGAGGAAACATAGTTATAATGGCTTGGACAATCAAGGCAAAACCTATACTTGATTGATGGTGTAATGGGGATTCGAACACATTTTGAAAAAGAAAACCTAGACTACGCACACGCATTTTCATAATATGTATCAAATATATAAAGATGTGTTTTCACATCCTTGCAAGAATACAATCCTATTACATCAAGATACATGCATGAAGGTAAAGTAAAAGGGATTGACAATAAATATGATGGCAAGGTTTCTATCAACAAGAACCAATGCCGAATGCTGTGAACTCATCATCGAAATATGTGCATCACTATTACCCAAATGAGCATATGAATTAGACTAAAGGTACATTACCATAGCACATTGAAGTAAATGCTGATAAATTGATGTTCATGGTAGTCCAAAAATTTTCATACTAGTTAAACTATGACCATGTGCATTAGACTGAAGGCATCATAAATTCAGATTGGTTTAACTTTGAGCATATTCATTAGACTAAAGGCACATTAACATAGCACATTGAGGTTAAGGGTCTTAACCTACTACTGGTCATGGTAGTCCACACTGATTTTTACTGTGAGCATATGCATTAGACTGCATGCACATTACCATGGCACATTGAGGTAAAGGCTCATAACCTGCTGTTGGTCATAGCAATCTAGGAATTTTGATACTAATATAAGTATGAGCATATGTGTTAGACCAAAGGAAACAATAATATTCATATTGATTCAACTATGAGCACATGCATTTGAAGGCACCATAAATTTCATATTGGTTTAACTCTAAGAATATTCATTAAACTAAGGATACATTACCATAGCACATTGAGGTGAAGGCTCTTAAGATGCTGTTGATCAGTCATTGCAGTCTTGAAATTTTCATACTGATGTAAGTATGAGCATGTGCATTAGACCGAAGGCAACAATAATTTTTGTACTAATTTAATTATGAGCATATGCATTAGATTGAAGGCACATTACCATAGCACATTGAGATAAAGGCTGGTAACATGTTACTGATCATAGCAATCCACAAATTTTCATACCAATTTTACTATGAGCATATACATTAGATTGAAGGCAGATCACCATAGCACATTGAGATAAAGGCTAGTAACCTGTAAGTGTTGATCGTAGCAGCCACAAATTTTCGTATTAATTTTGCTATGAGCATAAGCATTAGAATGAAGGCACATTACCATATGTGATTCAGATAAAGGTTGAAACTCTGTTCTACCTTAACTGAATGCCAAACATTCAATTTCAAAATACTCACAAACATTGGTGTCCCTCTTCAATTATAGACATTTTTTATCACTTTTTAGTTCAGCACATGAAATGGAAAACACCCCAACTTTTTGCATCAAATACAATGTCTCCATAGAACTGCTTGCCAATAGAATGACAATGGGAACACAAATTTGTTGTTTGCACACCAATTGCAAGCAGAGCAACATCAAGGCAAATAATATTCATACATATAATATTTGAATATACATACGAACTTGTGTAACCTGGGACTTACACGAGCACACACCAAACACCAATCAAAGATGATATATTCTCCACACTTTGTTCTTGTAGACGTTCAAGCAAACAAAAAACCACACTTGTCACATCAGTTACAGTTAGTAGACAACAAAGAAAACATAGAGGGAACATGGTAAGAAGAATGGCAACCTTGTGAGTTTTCTTAATCAGTAGTAATGGCATGTTCTTTTATGCAACGGGGGGTAGAAAACAAAGCAGATACTATTCATTTACATTGTTGCAATCTAATTTGTAAAAATGTAATCCTCCTTCTCTCTCTCTCTCTCTCTCTCTCTCTCTCTCTCTCTCTCTCTCTCTCTCTCTCTCTCTCTCTCTCTCTCTCTCTCTCTCTCTCTCTCTCTCTCTCTCTCTCTCTCTCTCTCTCTCTCTCTCTCTCTCTCTCTCTCTCTCTCTCTCTCTCTCTCTCTCTCTCTCTCTCTCTCTCTCTCTCTCTCTCTCTCTCTCTCTCTCTCTCTCTCTCTCTCTCTCTCTCTCTCTCTCTCTCTCTCTCTCAAGTAGTATGAGGGAAGGGAGTGTGGGACTTGGGCAACCCCATGTCTCCCCCCCAACTCCATGGTGGCCATGCCTCATGGAGCAACCATCATTTTTGCCTCTCGGCATGCAAGGTTTTCATTTTGAGTGAGGCAGCCGGCGGACCCCCCTGCTCCAAGTTCAAATCGACACAACTCGTAGGAGTTGAGACTTATGAGGAGATGTGGGATTGACTTTGTCACCCCCATGGCACCATGGTGGTCCAAGATGGTTGAAAGTGGATCCACTTCTCTTTGGGAAACCCTCATTGGCTCCCATCTTCCCAACTCTACCTTCCTCACCAACACGTTGTTATTCAACACACAAGGCATGTTCTTTATACTTGCTACACCACGAGTCTTAACACACCCACCATCGCTCACCTCTTCATCACACATGGCCATTCCTTTATACTCCCGGCTCAAGGAGTCTTCAACATCTTCTTCTACTAATATATAATCATCTTCCTCTGCAAATCAATACTCTTCACCTAAACATTCAGTCGTTCCTTTATCCTCCTGGCTCAAGGAGTCTTCCACACACACATCATCATTCATCTCTTCATCATACATGGCACATTCATTTATACTCACGTTACCACAAGTTTCATCAATAGTGTTGTGCCTGTTTGTTTATCCTCCTAGTGCAAGGAGTCCTCCACATAGACATCTCTGCTTATTTCATCTTCTTTACATGGCTCATCAACTATGGTATCACTAGAAGGCAAAAAGGTCCCGATCCATTTAAGCTTGCTGGTCCTGACAAGCACTCCAACACATCTACCTCAACACACAAACACTCTTCATTCTCTTCTAACTTAGCATTGCACAAAAATCTTCAAGTGGTCCCAGTTCATTTAGGCTCAGTGGGCTAGATGAGCTCTTCAAAACATCTATATCACCACACTTCAATTCTTCATTCTTCTTCAACTCGGCATTGGCACAAGAATTTACAAGTGGTCCTAGTTCATTTAGGCTCGCTGGGCCGGACAAGCTCTTCAAAACATCCACATCAACACACAAAATTTATTCCTTCTTTTCTAACTTAGTGACTGGCTCATTGGCCTCATTAGTACAAGAATTTACAAGTGGTCCCAGTTCATTTAGGCTCACTATGCCAGACAAGCTTTCCCTTACTTCCCCTCCAACACACTCTACTACTATCCTCTCCAACACATGGGGCATACAACCCCGCAATGATGCACTTGGATTAAGCAGCTGGAACTCGGCCTCACTCACCTCATCCACATCTTCAATCACAACCCCATCAAAAACACATTTCGGCTCGCAAACCACCTTAAGCACGTGTTTCTCTTTTGGCTCCAACACAACATCTGCATTCCGCATCACCTTGGCATCCGTAGCCTCAACATGAACTTTACTTGCCCTTGGAGTTGGTGACTTCACCACATTATGCATGGCATCACTCTTTGGCACTTGGCTTCTTACATTCTTGGGAGTACACTGCCCGGTTTGTTTAGACTTGCCCTAGGTGCACGAGTCCTTCTTGGGCATATAAGCACTGGAGGCTCTTTTAGTCTTAGCACTTTTCACCATAGCACTTTGTTTCATTTCCTTTTCTACTACTTGCATCAAACTTTTAAGTTGGGCTCTCATGGCCCATCTCTGCTCAGCATCTAAATCTTCAACTCATCACTCTCTTCATCAAACTCTTCACTTTTCTCATTCAACATTTCCTTCACCTTATTTAGCTCAATTTCTGCTAAAGCTCTTAAGGCGTTTCCCATCATAGCATTGGCACTAGGCTCTTTTTCCTCTTCATCACTTGACTCTTCATCACTGGACTCCTCTTCACTCTCTTCATCACTTTCATTGTCCAAACTTGAGCTCAAACTCGGCTCTTTACACTTTTTAGGCTCAGGCCGCCTCGACGGCGCATCCACAAGTCTGGGCACAGGTTGTCTTATTGGCGCCTTCACTTCCTAATCATTTCTCCTTTTCTCCATCTCCTTTCCTCTCACTTCAACACTAGGCACACTTCTCCTCACAACACCAACTTCTCTTTTCACCCACGCATCCCACCAGTAGCAATAGACAAATCGAAATTCAAAGCAATTCTTCTTTTCAACTCTCTTTCCACATCAAGTGCATTCCACTCACCCATCCCCAACGTCTCTCTAACCCACTCTTCAATCCACTCATTCACTCCTCTCAACTTCATTTTCAACTCTTCTTGTCTCCCTTCAATCAACTTCACCCTTCCCTCTAACTCTTTTTTCATTTGGGGTTGGGGCACTTGCCCCATTCCTACACATATACTCCAACTTACTCTTCAAACCTCACACAACATCATCCAACTCAAAGAAAACATTCAGAAGGCTTCTTCTTTTTTTAATAAAGATCCTTTACCATATCAATTCTCAACTCAGAAAGGGTCCTCCTTGAAGCTTTCTCAACACACCTCAGCCCAGGCTCCCCAACACAAGGGTTTGTGCATGCCACCCATGAGGATGGCTCTAATACCGTGTGGTTTGACCGTGGTGAATGGACCTTCTTGAATGGAACCCAAGTGGCGGAGTTAGGGGATGAGATCAGACCCACATATGACATGAAGGTGGCAGAGTTAGGGGACGAGATCAGACCCACATATGACATGAAGGTGAACTTCAGGAAGGTGCAAAAGTAAGGAAAGCCCACCTATGCAATCAAGCCCATTCTAGTCTCTAGGCCAAAGGGATGCAACCTCCTTGGCGAAGTCGAAGTAGTCAAATGTCTATGAGACCACACCAAGGTGGAAGCAAGGAGGCTTCACCCTCTAGAGCATTCCAAGAAGATCTAGCTTGTCACAAAGCAGGCAAAGAAGGAGAGGGCAAGGTGTGAAGGCTTAACTCTCAGTGGGGCAACTAAGATGAATCCAGGCATGTGGATGCCCATTCATGAAGCAAAGCAAGGTGTGGTGACCCCTCACCTAAAGTTTCTCAAGAGGATGGGTGCCTTCTTGTTCTATCAAGTTGCTGAGGATCAATTCAAAGTAACTACGGCAGGGGCATGGCCCTCATGATGCAAGCTAGAAGGTTTGATGCTATGAACCAAATCCTTCTTGTTCTATCAAGCTGTTGAGGATCAATTCAAAGTAACTACGGCGGGGGCATGGCCCTCATGATGCAAGCTAGAAGGTTTGACGCTATGAACCAAACCCAACTATTTTTGGCATGCACCATAACATTTGATTTGGCCACCAAGGGCCTAAAAGTTCAAGTGGGCGAGGTGTGTATGGATCTATCTGAAGCGTGCCTTCTTTTCTTGCACATGACAAGGATTGATCTAGGCAATAGAGGCCCAAAGGTAATTACAGCAAGGGAAATGGTCCTCACTTTATAGGCATGGCAGTTTGATGCAACCCATCAAGTCATTGTTGCAAGCTGTCTAGGTGCTCTAGCCCGCCAATCCCAATACTCTCATCCTATCCTTCTAAAGGTGTGTGGTTCAAAGAGGGTGAGAGTACTTGATGTAGAGACATGGATCTTGTGCAGCATGCCAAGTAGCATGCAGCTTCTAGGTGTGTCACATGGTTCGCTCCTATTTCACGTGCTCCCCGTGTAGCTTAGTCTAGTAGAAGACTCCCCTATATCTTTTCCAAGTTGAGCGGTGCAAAGTAGGGGAGGATTCTTAACGCAGGTGAGATAGACCTCACATGAAGGGCCAAGCCGCATGCTACAACCCAATAGGTCTAGTGGTCCCAACCTCAAAGAGCTTCATGTCAGATCTGTGCCTCCAAGGGCACTAAGAGAAAAGCAAGGAAGGGTGTGCCAATGAAGTTTCTAGCAACCAAGGGTGGGAAGACAAACAGGCATGCATCAAGAAAGATTCCAGCAACCAAGGCCACTCTTTTCAAGGGGAGGTGCGTTCAAGGCAAAGCTCACCTCTTACACTACCCAACGTGTGGCTACCCCAAGGTGGTCACACGTTGTCTTTTTCAAAGGCAAATCATTGAAAGATGTGACCAAAGTGGGCCATCTCTAGCAAGGTATCATTGTCTAGGCCCTTGCTTTCTGGGCTTGGCATTTAGAGTAAAGCTATGTGTTGAGCCCTAAGTCCACAGGCAGTTCTGCACACTCAAGCTATCTAGCCCAATGTTGGAGCATGGGTGTGCAACATACTCTAACTAGGTTACTCTCCACTCTGTGCTTGTAAATATGTTCAATAGATAGGTGGATAGTTGATGTGCAGAATAAAGTCCCTTTCACAACCTTGCCGAGTCCCATTCCATTCCACATTTGTAAATAGAGTCAATAGGTGGAACACAAGAAGTCTTCAAAAGTCCATGTTCCGCAGTCGCAAATAGAGTCAGTGGGGGCATGGCACCTAGCGGGTAGACACTAACCACCTTGATAGTGAGGTGTGTTAAGACCCCTGATACTAAGTATGAATCTGAGTCAAAAGCCATTTTTTTAAGATGGGTAGTAAGTTGTGCTTCCCCACTCAATGTGGGCATCGAGGTTTTTCAAGGGGAGGTGTGTATGAGGGAGTACCTCTTAGCTCCCTCATCCCACGGCGTCAAGTCGAGTTGGTAGCATGTTGATAGGTCCACCCTCACCCATGATATAGTCCCTTGTTGTGCCTCTGGCTTACCTTGTACATGCTTCCATGATATGAATATGAGCTTCTACCCTTAAGATAGGCCATTCTGCAATCTTGTGAGCATTTTGTGCATGTCGTGTCGTGTTCTGTGTCATGGTGAGTTGGTGACATGACATGTTGAGTTGGTGACATGACATGTTGAGTTGGTGAAAGTGCAATGTAGCATAGTGGGTCTAGTGCTCCTCAGGAGCCTGGACAGGGTCAAGAGAGCGCCCCACATGGGACTTCGAGGGCCAAGCCATCACACTTGGTATCAGCTCTCTCTCTCTCTCTCTCTCTCTCTCTCTCTCTCTCTCTCTCCCCCAGGGGCTTTGAAATATTATTTTTCATCAGATAGGGGGGTTGTTCACACACACACAATCTCTCTCTCTCTCTCTCTCTCTCTCTCTCTCTCTCTCTCTCTCTCTCTCTCTCTGTGGGGCTTTGAAATATTATTTTTCACTGCATAGGGGGGTTGTTCACAACCCCTTTTTTGACCAAAAAAAAAATCTAGGCCCCATCTCAAACTAATTGATGGAAGGTTTTTAAAATTTTTTCTTGTTAGAAAGGGAATTGCTAGCACTTTCTTCGTGGGGAAAACACTTTCAAGGGCCCTCTCCCTAAGGAGTTGTAAATATTTTTCATAAAAATTAGCATTGCAAACAGGGCGGGAGGGGGGATCCCCTCTCTCTCTCTTAGAAGATAGAAGTAAGAAAGTGATTGATGAAAGTGTTTGAAAGCCTCTAAATGGGTGTTATTGGTAAACCCTTTTACAACAATACAAAATTTTTACATGAAACCATATATTCATTTAATGAAAATGTGAGATACTTTTGTGTTTTAAAATGTATATATTTCAAGGCCCCCCTGTTTGGGGGCAAGGGGGGGACTAATCGATGGAAGGATTTGAAAATTCTTTTTTGTCGGAATGGGAGTTGCTATGGAAACCCCTTTTCTGGTGGAAAAAGACATAATTGAAATTGTGCTTTAATTGGCAATCAACCCATGCATTTCTTTGAAGAGATGAATGAGCTCTATTTTATGTAGGCCAATTGCCAATTGATGTAGAAATCTCAATTCATGTCTAAGCCCAACATGTGAGAGAGAGAGGTGTGTGTGTGTGTGTGTGTGTGTGTGTGTGTGTGTGTGTGTGTGTGTGTGTGTGTGTGTGTGTGTGTGTGTGTGTGTGTGTGTGTGTGTGTGTGTGTGTGTGTGTGTGTGTGTGTGTGTGTGTGTGTGTGTGTGTGTGTGTGTGTGTGTGTGTGTGTGTGTGTGTGTGTGTGTGTGTGTGTGTGTGTGTGTGTGTGTGTGTGTGTGTGTGTGTGTGTGTGTGTGTGTGTGTGTGTGTGTGTGTGTGTGTGTGTGTGTGTGTGTGTGTGTGTGCAGTATAACTTATCTCTTTATAAAAAACATATTGAAACAGTGAATGTCAAACTATAAACAATTGCTACTTTGTAATGACATATATCAACAATGATCACACACAGTGACCTTTAACTGGGCAAACCACCTAATGGGTTGTGAATCAAATACATATGGATACATGGTCTTGTAGAACATTCTTATAATATAAAACCTCGCTATTGAAAGGACAAATATAAAGTCATATCTAGAATGCATGCACACACACACACACACACACACTAGGTATAGGCAACATATACATTAATATTAATACTTATGAATATTTATAATTATTCATTAATAATAAAAATAATATTAAGATATGGCCAATCAAGTAATATGTTAAAAAGTGGTGTATGGTACGAGAACTTGTGTATCACCTCAATTAGAATGGTAAACCCTAAACGGATTTAGTAGAGCCTAATGTGCCCTTGCATTATCAACAAGAAATGGATCAAACAATGAAAATATAACATGCATTTTCTCCTTGAAAGACAATAGCCCAAGCACAATAACTCTTTGTAATTTATCATTTTATTACATGCACACTTTTCCTTTTGCAACTAAACATTGGGTGAGGTTCAAGTGATATTAGGCAAGCTATATTCAAAAACAAGAAAGTGACTTAAAATCACTTTTAAAAAAACACATGCACACACACATCCCCCCCCCCGCCCCCCCATTGGGGTACTCTCTAATCCTAACCTAGGTCTTATCATAACTTTCAAGATTTATAACAAATAGGATATATAACATGAAAAGCTCCCCCATGACCGTAAGAGACTACTTAACTTCATTTATATAGAGCTAAGATTTTTCCCTTGAATGACCATAACCCAACTTAAAATTCAGATCTTATTGCTTCCATGTATCACATTTGCAACTTATATATATATATGAGATTTGATGCAAAATAAACTATTCATAAGTCAAAAGAAGTAATTGGAGTTAAATAAGAATCAATTTGAAGATATCATCATGTTTCCAAAATATGATCTAAGTTTATATATAGCATATATTGTTCAAGATAGAAGAGAAATTGAATACATCAAACATTTGTCTTGGCAAATTCCTCATGACACCCAATCTCATTATCCAAACATCCTTGCATAAACACCTTATTGTTGTTTATTGGAATCATGAATTCATGTACATTGGATGAATGTCATTATCACCTAGTAGTTGAAAGCATCTTCTCAACAAAGAGATTTGCATGCTTTAAAGAATTACCAAAACCATCATTTATTGGAACCCATTCATTACATGGGTGTGGCCCTGTCTCTTGCAAGTTTCCTTTTATTTGTTTCAAGGCTTCAAGTAATTGATTTTGCAATCATTCAAGATGTGGTTTTAAAGCAGGGTCTCCCTCCACACAAGTTTCAAAAAAACGTCTCACTCAGACATAATGAAAATGTATACAAAGTGTTATGAATGCCAGGAGCATCATTCTTGTCAATTTGATACGTGACAGACTCCACCTTGGAAGCTATATTGAGGATATTCCTCATAGTCATAAAAGCATCCCTCCCAATGATGAAGCATATGTAGATGATACTCTCAACCTTTTGCAAGAAGATACATATTTGTCATCTACATATGCTTAACATATAGCATGTTTTTGTAACCTCTATAACATTATTGAGTCTTTTTCGCAAGTAGGATAGGTTCCATGTCTATCTTTCACTAACTCTAAATACATTTTCATTATAGTTCTCTTGTTTAATTCGTTCTATACATATCAAAGATTAGTATTTTTCCTCTTCAATTATTTTTTTGTTTGGACAACCTTTAAAAGTTTTACATTCCTATAAAATTGTTTGCACATAGGTTGGTACTTTTTCATATTGTAAACTCAACTTAACTTTTAACCCAATGAAAAACATGTGTGCATGCACGCATGCGCGCGCGCGCGCACACACACACACACACACACACACACACTCTCTCTCTCTCTCTCTCTCTCTCTCTCTCTCTCTCTCTCTCTCTCTCTCTCTCTCTCTCTCTCTCTCTCTCTCTCTCTCTCTCTCTCTCTCTCTCTCTCTCTCTCTCTCTCTCTCTCTCTCTCTCTCTCTCTCTCTCTCTCTCTCTCTCTCTCTCTCTCTCTCTCTCTCTCTCTCTCTCTCTCTCTCTCTCTCTCTCATACTACATGATTTTCGTACTTTCTTCAAACCTTTAAAACCATAAACCCAAGCAAACAAGAATTAAAAATTTTAAAATGATATGTATTTTTACATGTGTAAAAAACCACATATACTATTCACTATTACAAAGAAAGTAAGACTAGGATTATTACTTGCATGAATATGTGTCATACAAGTATCTCTTGTTCAGGGTGGCAAGCAATGAAGTTTAAGGTATTGTGATTGCGCATTCAATGAGGATAACAACTGTAGTAGAAAAGTCGTGAGAGCTTCAGTATATATAAGATGATGGGGAGCTACAATAGATTAAAAACCATGGATTTCATCTTGATTATGGGGTGGATTGTGAAGGAAATAGAGTGCCAGTGAAGGCTTGGAGCTATAGTAGACTTCCACCTTGATGTTCGTGAAGGAGAAGAACGTCTATGTAGCCACCATCTTGCTCATGGAGAAATTGTTGGTGTTAGTGGTTATTACAATAGTTGTAGACATAGAGATGGTCTTAGGAGGTGCTGTGGAAAAGGAAAAAAGAAGGTGACAAAGAAGGGGGGAGAAGCCACGTAATGCGGAAGAAGTAGTGTGTGCAAGGATAAGGTGGTGGAAGAGGCGAAGAAGGGTGGGAGAAGTTGAGGAATGAGGAGGAAGTGCTTCTTGGAGTCAAACAACTACATGTATATAGTGCTACTAAAAAGGGTGGGAGAAGTTGAGGAATGAGGAGGAAGTGCTTCTTGGAGTCAAACAACTACATGTATATAGTGCTACTAAAAAGCACAATCCGAGACCAACAGTGGAGTCTCCTCACTACGAGAGAGAGAGAGAGAGAGAGAGAGAGAGAGAGAGAGAGAGAGAGGTATATGATTCCTTGTCGAGACAGAAAATGGGGAGAGAGGGAGAGATATATATTCGGTGGTGATTTAATGCCATTGAAAGGAACTCCGTTCCAAATTCAAACCTATTGACGACCAATAGAAAGCCAATGATAGGGAGCAAAGAGTTGGATGGGTTCCCAGCCCATCGTGGTGAGGAAAAGTGGGGGGACCCATATGTATATCTATCCCCATTGTTGTCTTAGCTAATGACCTGCCTCAAAAGAACCCCAATACATCCCTAGTGCTTGAAATAAATCTTTTTCCAAAAAGTTGGAAAACCTTCAAGTGGGGAAGCTAAGAGGTATTTTACCAAAATTTATAGATTGAGGCAAAAATATACTAAGATTCTTCGAGATTTGTAGGCTTTTTCACCTTCAAATTTTATTTTAAAAGGAAAATTTTAACATTTGAAGGTGGATTGCATCCCCCCCCCCCCCCCCCCCCCGGGCGCATGTCCCCACACTGCCCATGCCTACATTGCATATGGCTACATGTGTACCTGCACTACATTAATATGACTATGTGCATGATTCACCGCAATGCGTGTCTTAGTTTGGCACACATGTCAATTGTAGGTGTGTCTAAAGGCAATTGACTGCACGTGCGCAAGTGTAAGCTACACTATTATTGTTTAGAATAAACTAATTTAGCACAATTGATGTTTGCCGAATTGTGCCATGTTCACTGATTTTGAATTTTGGCTGTAGTATTTATTAAATTGACTTCTTTTTTCTATAATGCCAACCAGTGATATTGACGGTGTCCCCTGACACTGCGCAAATACGACAAACTTAGCCTCAAGAAATTTATCCGGGGTTTTTTTTTTAGGGTTGCAGACTATGG
Source organism: Lygodium microphyllum (assembly GCF_053477565.2). Taxonomy (NCBI): domain Eukaryota; kingdom Viridiplantae; phylum Streptophyta; class Polypodiopsida; order Schizaeales; family Lygodiaceae; genus Lygodium; species Lygodium microphyllum. The sequence continues at coordinate 75,823,144 of NC_141147.1, read as the reverse complement.
ATGATTGTAGAGCTATCTTGTTGCCTTTCTAAACTATCATAATTGATTGAGCTTTAGCCTCAACCTAGCATTGCAATTTTAAATAATTATACTTTTTGGTGATAGCATTATAATTTTTTAATGCTTAAATAATTACTCATATGGTGTACTAAGTTTTAAATATTCTATCATCATATCATGTCGGTATTAGATTTTTGTAAATTAATGGACACGAAAAACCAACAAGATGGCCTATATAAATGTCATAGTTGTTTTTTTTTTTCTCAAATACTAGCCTATTAGCTAGAAATGCAAATTTTAGAATACATGTCTATCGAAGGTCAAAATTTTGAAAAAGCCCTTCCACAAGAAAGGCACTTGTTCACGAGCCCTTCAATGGAAAAAACCTAGGGGGCTTTCAAAAATAAACACTGAGATTCCCCACCTGACGATGGCTCACTGCATGCCTTCGATTTTAGTTGAAGCTTGAGTGTGTGCGAGCCTCCACATGCAGTGTAACTGTATGTCAAAGGCCCACAGGTGTGTCGTGCAGGATGTGAGAGAGGGGGGGTTGGGGTTCACGGTCGCCAACAGATGGCGCATTGCCAAGGAGAGAAATTAAGGAGTTGTTCTCATGGGAGGTTTTCTGGAGGGGTTTTTGAAACGTTTTTCCAAAAAACCAAAAACCACCCAAGGTCACATTGGGGGTTTCCAATTTTATCCCATTTGGAAATAATTTCTATATCAACAAGTGGTTTTTAAATCAAATATCGTGTCACATGAGGGTTTTTCTAAACCCTCCTTGCCATTTCAAAATTAAAGAAAAAGAAACATAGAGCGCTTTTTTCCTTGACTGTCACCTATTCTGGACCTTAGACTACTTCTTCACATGGCATTTCCTAAAAGTAGCAAAGGTTTTTTAGGTCACCAAGCAAGGTGGTTTTTTGAGGGAAACCTCATTTTTGGGAGAAAATCAAAAACCCTCCCATGTGCCTTGGAGTGTTTTCCAGATTTCTCTGAAAACCATGGGGGGGTGTGTGTGTGTGTGTTATCGAATGAAAGTACTAGTTTTTTCAAATTTTCAAATATAAACCTCTCTCTCTCTCTCTCTCTCTCTCTCTCTCTCTCTCTCTCATACATGAGTTCTTTGAATCCTTTCACCACCTCTCTCTACGTTGCAAGGGTGGCACATAGGGGAAGGTTCAATTTGGATTCTTTCTTTAACAACTATATATACCCAAAGACTTTCCTAAATGTCCTAGCAACACCACCCAAGCCAAACCGAGAGCCAAGTGCATGGGAGGATTACCTATATCAATGAGTTTGCAACTTGGAAGTAGAAAATGTAGCTTTGAAGGACTCACTTTCCAAGATGTACATGCACTTGGCTCAACTAGAGGAGAAGGTGGCTATGAGGTGTCTACAACTAATAAGAAGATTGAAGATGAAGTCAATGGCGTGACAACAAGACTGCAATAGAGGTACAAAAGGAAATTAAAACAAAGAAGGAGATAAACAAGGTATGACATATACTATTTTTTCTGTAGTTAATGAGGCTACGTTGCAAAAGAAAATTTAATCTCATGCATGACTAAGAGGCCTTTCTTAAAGGATGGCATAGAGAAACACAAGGAACTAGAGGATGAAGACCTCCAAGAATGTTTGGAGTCATACATGTCAAAAACCAAACTAAAGCCAATATTGAAAAATCAAGGGTTCAATAAGGTGATGCCATTGTGCATTACCATACAAGGGAATAATCAAGCAACTTTGGAGTTTGGAGATATACAAGGTAAAGTTGAAACGCTAAAGCTATGTAAATGTTCGAAAGAAACCAAAATGTGGATTGCATATGAGCTCACACTACCACAACTCAAAACACCACCAAATGAGATTGCCAAGATGAAAGTAGCTAGAAAATAGGGCAAATGGGCAACCTATTGAGGTGGCAAAGCCATCATAAAAAGTTCTAAAAATTCCCTGCATTCGACTACTTTAGGATCATTAACTTATCAAGTAATTCTTATAAAAACTAGTTTATTGCCTTTGTGCCAATGGCACCCCAAAGTGGGTTATGTCTAAAATTCTTGAGTTATATCGTTTTGTCCTATGTGTTTTGAGGCATCTTAGGGAATATTAATATTGCTCTCTAAAATTCTTGAGTTATATCGTTTTGTCCTGTGTTTTGAGGCATCTTAGGGAATGTAAATATCACTCTCTAAGTTTGTATTTCTTAAACATAAAATGAACTTCTATTATGCATTTCGATATGTAGGAAACAAATTTGAAGATATCATATCATAATTTATTATTACTAGAGGTGCATGTTTGATTGACTTTTAATAATCATTTGTTGTAAAGCATAGTACATGCACATTTCAAACTATATTGTTTTGATGAAATTGACTACACATTGCAAGTCACGTATTTATAACATGCTTCCTTATCTTCAAACAATTGGTCAATAAAAATTTAATATAAACTTTCATTTTACTTAGGTCCATTTTTTGAGAAATTTACTAGATACATATACTAGATTAGTATATTCGTAAATTTCTGAATGTGACATTGTATAGTCATTAATATTGAATTATATTGTTTACAAACTATGAATCTATTTGTTCTACTTTGATGTTAATTTGAATCACATTTTTTAAAGCATAAAGTTAATAGATATTGTCTATTTTGTTTAGTTATGTTAGTATTGCTTAAATATCTTCATATGTACCTATGCTAAAGTATCTTCATATCTACATAAGAATAGGACCTTAATAGATATCATCTATGTTTTATAGTTGTGTTTGTATTGCTTAAATATCTTCATATGTACATAAGCCTAAATATCTTCATATGTGCATGAGAATAGGACCGGACTCATCGCATGAACTTGTTTATGTACTGATCTTAGTCATAGTTTTCTTTATTCTTTGATTTTCATGTTTTGGGCAAAAATATAAACTAGTTCAAGCGAGCTTCATTTGTAGCTATAGTCTATAGCCTTTCACACCAAAGTTTAGGCACGGAACAGCTCTAGAAACTAGCATCGCTGTATTCCATGGAGCATCAAAAGGGGATGTAAGAAATTGCTATGCTGTAGTCAAAAGCTGCTTGTAGGGTACCGATTCTCAAGTTGAGCCTTTCAGGCTTTCTAGCTCACTTCCACCCTAACATTAGCATGTCAATTTGGCACTCTACTAACATTCAATTTCTCCACCTATTGCCTACTCAAAGGCACCCTCCTCTTGGCATTTGATCCAGTATATGCAGTGCTTTTATAGTTTCTGTGGTGGTGGTTTAGTTAGTTAACTATGGGTTGGAAGTTCATAATGAAATTTCTCCTCCTCTGTCATATACATTTTCTTCCCATGAGATAAAAACTGACTGCGCTTCTACATATTTTTGACTTACCTATGCATCTTTTGATCCCGTCCTTTGCTGCATGGTATTTATGCAAGGAATGCTGGAACACACACACAAACAAAATCTGCGATTACTGGTAACCATCTCATTCTATCACCATATATCATCCACAACGGTCCACAATGCTATCAAAGGCAACCGTCACTACCAAGAAGCTTGACATGTTTAATGATCATGCTTAATTTACAAGCACAGTAAATTTTGGGGTCCATTTTCTGCAGACTCTGTATATCATGATGAGAATCAGAAGTCTGGCGTTGAACACATTGCTACTAACGTTTGGAGCCACAAGAGACATTAGCCATGCAGAGCTATGTTCTAGTGAACAAAGATGAAAACATGTATTCCGTGCATGTACAGTCACTCTAATAAGCCAACATACCCCCAACCCCCCAAGGCAGCCCCGCTACTCTTCCATGAATGGCATTGGTAATAATGAGATGCAACGAAATCATGCAATATGCACAACCATAAAACTCTCAGGGCACACCATCACTGCTCACTGAAGCTGATCCACATCTACTCCAACTGCTCCAGATATAAATATGTCTGCTGACCAACCCCTTGCCTCCCTCTCAATTCAGGTCTCAGTTCAACAGCTACATCCTCATTAACAGTCCTCCCTACCAAAAGAACAGCAACATGATGAATTGTGATCACCAGTCAACAGCTGCAGTTATGCTCTAGTAAGCCAAGTCCCCCTTTCCAACACACATATAGCCGATAACATTCTAAGACTATGAACGCAGAGAATGTGCACAACTAGAAGTACAGAACCCTTAGTTGCTCCAGATTTTTACTGCTTTGTCACCCCTCCCCTCTCCCCACGATCATCCAAAAGTCAATTGACCAGTCCATAGCTGTGTTCCACTTTTAGTTACTTTTCAAAAAATGTCAGAGCAATAAAACATATTTAGTGTCAAAGTGAAGATCCCCTTGACCGACGCTGAAGCTCCTTCAAATCACTTGATCAGCATTCAAGGCTGTTCCAATCTAATAACCACCACCAAGAACATGTAATACTGCAAACTTAAAAAACATCCAGCAACAAGAACTCCTCGAATTACACTCTTATAATCAATACAATAACCTAGAAATGTACGTGTACAGCATGACTGCTATCATGACAGAGTATCAATGCTAGTCCCGAGCATAGGAATTATACTTCCAAATGTTCAAGCCACATACAGCATACTCAACATCCCATTACCCAGGGCAAGTTCTTACATGTCCAAAAATGGAGTGAGCTGGAGCCAAACTGCATTTTGAAACTGGCCACTTCTTTCCAGACCATCGGGAAGAAGCTGGCTTTGGAAGCACGCGCAGTTTTCTTGCATGAACAGCAGTTCCATGAGCAGTCGCTGTTTGCAAAGAATTGGCATTACTGTAGCTCCAGCACATTCAACACCCCAAATCCTTCCAACTGAAGATGACTAAAACCGAACTCAAATCATGTCTCCCTGTGAGTTTGCTTATACCAGTCATGTTTACAGGACATAGAATTTTCAAGACCTGCACAATCACCACATGCAGTACGCTGAATTTTGACTTCTTACAGAAACTAATGAGCCACAAAGAGATTTACTGAAATTAATCAGTCACAACGAGATGCATAACTACTGCACACATAATGGATGTGTTGTATAATAAGAAGATTTAGTGTCTCTGAATTACCGACTCCTACACAGGAAAAAGAACGGTGTAGATCCCAGATTTGTAGCCTACCTGGAGCCAGCTGGCTTTGCATTGCTCAAATTTGCCAACTCTTCAATCAATCTCCTTTCCTCTGTGCTAAGCCTTCTTGGGATTTCAACTTGTACTTTCACTAACTGGTCACCACGCATATTTGGCTTCCCTAGATAAGGCACACCCCGTTTTGCCATTACCAATGTCGTTCCTGGCTGAGTGCCAGCTGGAATTTTCAAGTCCACAACACCATCCACTGTGGGAACTTTCACAGTTGTTCCCAAAATTGCATCAATATAGTTCACCTTAGACGTGATCAATATGTTATTCCCATCTCGCTTTAGTTCTGGATCTGGACGCACACTGATGAAAACATACAAGTCCCCAGGGGGGCCTCCACGTCTGCCAGCATTGCCTTCAGAGCGAACACGAAGCCGACTCCCTGAATCCACACCAGCCGGTACTTTCAAGCTTATTTTCTTGGTCCTTCTGACACAACCATCACCCAGGCAAGTATTGCACGGTGTACTCGACTCCCCAGTTCCACCACACACAGGGCAAGTTGAAATTTGTCTAAACTGACCAAGGGGTGTATTGGCTGTAGAAACTACTTGCCCCTGGCCTCCACAGGTACTGCACGTGACAGGTGAAGTTCCAGGCTTTGTTCCAGAACCATTACAGGTAGCACAACTTTCAAGTCGAGAGACTTCTATTTCCTTGTCCGTTCCAAACACAGCGTCTTTGAAGTTCAATAAAAGATCATATCTTTCATCGTCACCTTGTATTGGTCTATTACGAGCTGCTCTGCCACCCATACCTCCCATACCGCTCATACCCCCCATACCTCCAAAGAATGTTTCAAATAAATCAAATGGATTGCTGAAACCCTGGTTTTATTTTAAAAATCTATGTTAGAAACTACCAAACTTTCCGATTGGAAGCACTATGAATAAGAACAACTGCAAAAAGAAAGAAAATAAAAAAACATTCTACCGAAGCACCAGCAGCACCAGCTCCCTTTAGACCAGCTTCTCCAAATTTGTCATAAATTGAGCGCTTCTCATCATCTGACAGGACCTGCACATATACATAATGGTGTTAACTAGATTCCAGAACAAATGACCTATTTCTTGCTTTTCTGTATTATACCTCAAGAACGTAAGCTTCCAACAAAGACATGCATGTTAATGATAATCAGTAAAGAATTTAACCTCGTAGGCATTACTTATTTTCTTGAATTTCTCATCAGCTCCTGGTTCTCTGCAATTTTGAGTAATTGTTTTCATAAGATAGACAGAACAGGTACAGTAAAAGACAAGTACTTTCTTTTCTACACAACAGGAAAATTCAAATACAATGTTATTGTTAACAAGGGGGAGCCTAAGTAGATATCAACATGCATTACACATAAAATTAACTTATCCGAATCCTAAGCTGAGATATGGCGCTTTCCTAAGCCATGATATTTAACAGGTGGAAGGTTTGAAGACTGTCACTTTGATCTCAAAAGTGCTTGTTCAGAAAAATTACAATAACTTGAGACATGCAAATGATACAGCAAGAAAATTGAGAAACTTTGACATATCTGAATAAGTTGTATTGGGAAAATGGAACACAAGTTTAATTCAGATCTAATCGAATCAATACAAAACTTGGAAACATCCCGGTCCTGAAAAATTCAGCTACAAATTTTAAGTTCCCTGATCTATTCCTGAATGTTTGTTTTCACAATTGAGAACATTTTTTGAACTTCCATGCTGTTGCCCAAATTTTGGGACCAGGGAGTGCCATCCATCATCGGCATAAACCACCTTTTGGAAAATAAATGTCTTCTGTACTGCTACCTGACCCATGTCTACCATGCACATAATCTGCGCAGACCCTTCACATAAACACCCTCCACATCATTTGTGAATTGACAAGGGTCCATTGATTGGACTAATCCACCCATGTGATTGTTAGTGTTGATATTAGTCTGGTGACAGTTGTGCTGCAGAAATCAGATGGCTACCCTAGACCCATAACCACAACAGGATAGATGATTGTTAGGAGGAAAGCAAGAAAAATAAAGGGATGAACACAAATTGTGACACAAAGTTCCAGTGATATAGGATGACTGGAAGTTAGATGTCTATCAACAGAAGGACATTTGAAACAACATATTTAGTCTTTATTCTAGAGTTCACTATCACAAAACCAAAATTACTATAGATAGCTTACTTGTTCACATCTGGATGGTACTGCCTTGCAAGTTTTCGATAAGCTGGCAAACAAGAGAGAGACTTCAAAGTAAGCAATACAAACTTGCAGTTAAGGAAAAATAAAATCTACCATAGAAACCCAGTTTACCACTCTTGATTTCTGATTTGCTTGCACTTTTGGAAACCCCAAGGATATCGTAATAATCCTACAATAAACAGAAACCATTGTCTATAAGGATCAATCTAAAGTACGGCAATGAACAGGTACTATACTGTGAAACATTGTCCTGAAACATACAGAATCTGCACGAACAACAAATCTGCCACTCCTGCGTCTTTCCTGTCTCTTCTGAGAATGTAAAACTGAAAGTCGCAATGATTTGGATGCAAAAAATCCTCCAGATGACCATCCAAATGTGTCGTTTTTCTGTCTGTACAAAATCAACCAACAAGGTTTCATCTCAACTTGAAAAAGTGCACTGACAATTGTAAGTGACAACTAATATCATGTGTAATAACCTTCCCTATCTTGATGTCCATATGTTCCTATTTAGTTTCATATGCAAGCAGATATCTGGTGTCTTAAGTAGTGAAACTTCAGATGGTGATGAAACACTCCAAGCAACAAAAAGCACAAACAGATTAGAAACACAGCCCATGATGGAAAGGGTAGCAGATTTATAGGACATGGCAAATACATGCATAAGCTATTCATGCATGTGCTGAAATGCTGGACTTGCACGTGTTTGAAAAAGTGTACAAGTGAGACTCATTAAAAAGGGTTGCACAATTGGAAAATTGGCCATAGTAGTGTCACTGCAAATTAATGTGATCATGAATGTGGCATTCACAAGTAAACATTACTTGTTTGATTGTCTGTCTTATAGAGTTCTATAACAGCAGCAAAAAGAAAAGCAAGCAAGTTGTGGGTCTCCAGTAGCAGAAAATAGCAACACATTGACAATCCCAAACTGCCACGATTGTATACAGCAGCAAACTCAGTGTCAAGACTCAGCCTATCAGGACTGCATTAAATGCCTCAAACAGCAGCAATATGACTTGATGCAACCACATCAGCAATCGGAATGGCAAAATAGAGTTTTGGCTGGCAAAAATGTCTGCGCATGTCAACCCCGGACAGCAGCAATCTAAATTTTGAAGTAACCAAGCTAGCCATTTGGGCATTTTTGGACTGGAATTCTGCATTTACAGCAGAAGCAAGCTGATTCATCAGTGGAAACGTTATTGAAAAAAAAATCATGTAGCCGCCTCCAGTCAATTCAAGCATGCACAGAGTTTGAAATTTTGACAATGTGGTGAAAATTCATAGCTGCAGCATATAAATCAGGAAGTATTAATTTGTGCACTTGTTAGTAGCCTGTGAATATAGTTATCAGCCTTCTTTTTAATTCCAATGTAATACCTTTTTTTTTTAAGACAAAAGAGAGAAGAGATTGAAAAAACAAAATATGGAGGAAAAGGAAGAACAAACACTAAATGAAAAGGATCAGCCATGTGCTATCCAGAATCTGAATTAGAAGAGGCTGAAGATAATTGGAGATACCATCGAGCTACCCACAAGCAACATGATTTATTAACGGTTCACCTAGATAGCATGGAAATGTGGTTGTGAGTGCTCATGTAAACATTGGACACAATGAAGTCACCATCGACCATGTCAATAGAAATACCAAAAAGGGGAGAGGGAAAAAGAAAATGAAATTCAGGATATAAGATCCACATTCATAGAACCCAAACATACACTCGTGACTCTACATCAAAGGAAGCAAGCAGTGCAAGTAAAGACCCCATTGTTATTTCCTTTCATGATCAGCAAAAAAAATAGAAAATCTGTCCGGCCATCAGCATTCCAAATCCTTTTGCATCCCCTTGTCAAGATATGTGACGGTGCAAAGAGACGGAAGGGTTTGTGAGGAGAAACACAGAGTGTGTACAGCAAACACTAACGGTGATGATGCACTATCATGCTATGAGAAGAAAAGATGGTGCAGTGGAGCCAGAGCTTAGAAGATGACTGCATTGTCCTATTTAAATTAGGCGGCCGCACCTATGGGGAATATGTGCATAAAGGGGGTGAAACACAATCCTCCAAACAATGGGCTATCAAAGTAATCACTGGAAGGTGAAGGACAGCTGTCGAGGGAGCAAGGCGCAATCTGATGCCATCGAGAATGAAGAAGATGATCATCAACTATGGAGGGAGCGAAGCACATTCCTCTAATGCCAGGAAGAGGACCACGCTACAAAATACAGCAGTAGAACACCACAGTAGAACGCAACAGTAGAACACGGCAATAGAATGCTGTAGTAGAATATAACAGTAGAATACCGCAATAAAACACCACAATAGAATGTAATGGTAGAATGTAGCAAGAGAACGTCATAGTAGAATGCCGTAGCAAAACGCATAGTGGGGATGGATGGAAGGTGGCAATGAACTGCAATGTCCTCCAATAGGGGTGTAAGCAACAATGGCAAGGAGAGAGAAAAATGTTGGAATGACAAAAGAAGAGTGGTGAATGAATGAGAAATGAATGGAGAGGCGACCTATTTATAGGCCTCAGCTGTCTAGGGTGGCGCACCATTGTGTGGCCACCCACTAACAACAGTGCCCAAAATGAGGGCATTGGCCCTTTTTGGGGGTGTCAATGCAAAACCCTAACTGAGGTGGATACACGGAAAAAGCAGTCTCAACACCCCCTCTTAGACCCAAAAAGAAATGAAGAAACTTAAAAGAGGAGCAAAGAGAGATACGACGAAGATGTAGAGGATCCCAAAGATCCAAGATTTCCATCAAAAAGGTAACCTGTAGTAAGGAACAGTAATTGAATGAACTAAAGAACCTAACTCCACCTAACGAGAAAAGCCACTAGCTCCGTGACTCCATGCCAAAAGGAATTTGAAGGCCTCATCATCAAGTCACATCTAAACCACCAAGGCCTTAATCTAGGTGGTACCTAAAGATCCTACATATCAATAGGAGAAATGACTATTCGAAGACAGCCATCCCCAAAGAGTAAATGGTGGGAAGAACTTCAAGATGCGTAGGTGCCCCCTCTGAGGGTGGAGACGCAGAGGCCTCTTGAACCCAAAGAAGTTGTTGGGTGTAAAGATCCTTTTACTCCTGCTCCCATGTATAAATTTACTTGTACATGTGACTGCACCCTTGTGTGTGTAAGTGTACTGTACCCTAGGTCTGAATACATTCTTTTATTCTTTATGTGTACCACACTGGACACACTCATTTCGAGTCTCCACTCTCTTTGCACACTCTTTGCTGTTGAATACACCTCCTTTGTCTCGCATACTACCTGGGCACTTCCGCCCACCCTTCAAACCGGTATCAAAGCTGCGGCAAGAGTGATTGCGTGAAGGAGTCGTCAACTTGTCATTGTTCAGCCTATTCAAGAGTCAACAAGTATTCGTTCTGACCAAGCTGCAATTAGTGGATTTCAAATGACAGTTGGCGTGAGGCAACAAATCAATTGTGCTAGTCAAGTCGCGACCAAGCAGATGGCACATGACTAGGCAGGCGGCGCAGTTCCAACAGTCGATGGGGATAGGGCACGGTCAGGCGGCAAGGCAGCATGCGACGGGCAACGGATGACACACAACACGTCAACGCCATCACAGCGCAGATTCGAGGGACACTCCTCATTTTTTAAATTATTTCTTGCAATTTTTCTTCTCCCACTGATGGGGGTTCGCATGCCCAAGCACAGTGTGCAATTTTGACTCAAAAATTTGGAACTTTTCCCGGATTTGGAGACTTTGATGCAAAACAAAGACATTTGACCTAGAAATTGCAAATATTGTGTGCATTTGCCACAGAAATTTTGGAACTTTTCATGTACAAGTGAAATTTTGCTCAACTAAGCCAATTTCACTAAAGTTTGTACACATTTGGTCCCTAAAATTTGGGGGTATTTGCGGAATTTGTGAAATTTGTACACATTTGGTCCCCAAATACTCGGGATGATGTCTTAGTGCAATTGGGACAGATTTATTGCACAAATTTTGGGGCTTTTCACATCGGTGATGCATTTGACAGTGAAATTACAGCAAATTCATTGCTGAGTGGGAGAAATTTTGGACTTGGGATGTATTAAATGTTGTAAAAGGGCAGCTTCTCTTGGTACATGTATTGCTAAATGCTCATTGTGCAATGAAACAGTGGTACATACAGCACTTGGGTTATTGCATTTGGGTATTATGGTGATGTGTTACTAAAGTGGGAGCTATCTTTTATGCATATGTATCAGATTCGGTTCATGTATATGCTGTAATCATCTGTTGGGACTGAAAGTGCAGCAGTGCAAGTTTGCATACTTACTGCTATATTCAGCAACCTTACTATTTGCTGAAAGTATTCAGCATTTTATTGATGTAAATGGCTGGCAATGCATCTATGTCTGACACAAAGAATCTTTTTGAGATTCGCAAATTTAACGGCAATGGCTTTGATCTTTGAAAAGATCGCATACATGGTATACTTTTTCTAAAGGATTGTGATGATGCTCTAGCAAAACATAAACCTATTGCTTTGTCAGATGAGGATTGGGCTAAAATGTATAAGAAAGCCATCACTTATGTCAAAATGGCAATCACAGATGATATCTTGGTTGATATCAAGGGACTCACCACTACATACACAGTTTGGAAGAAACTCAAGGCTACATATGAGAATACAACTCGTGTCAATCAAGTCCATCTCATGCGAAAGTTGGTCAACTTGAAGCTTGATGAGTCTAAAGCCCACCTCCAGAGCATTTAAATGCTTTCACTGGTATTTTGAGTGACTTACAATATGTAGGCTTGCTGGCTTTTGATCCTAAGCTAAGGACTATCTTCTTGCTCATGACTCATGGGAAGCATTGGTTGTGTCATTGAGCAACAACCCCAACTTGACATTTGATGGTGTGCATGGTTCTATTCTCAACGAGGAGATTAGACGCAAGGCAAGTGGGGAAAACTGTGGATCAGCCTACAATGTAAGAGGACGAACTGAAAAGAGGTTAAATGCTACAAATAAGCAAAAAAAACGTAGCAAAAGCAAGAAAAAACAGCAAGATATTACTTGCTCTCAGTGTGGATGCAAAGGGCATAAAAAGCCCGATTGTAGGCACTATGAAAAAAGGAGCAAGAATGCAAGAAGCAGGCTAATGAAAAAGGCAAAAAGAATGAGAAGGATGGCAGTTGTATCCCTAAAGAAATAGAGAAGGAAAATGTGGTGTCTAATGTTGTTATTGAGAAGATAGAAGAAAATAAAAATGTTGATTTGCTAGTTGCATCTTCAAATCCACATGCTATGACAGTGGAAGACATGTATATCACTAGAAGGGATGTGATAGATGACTTGTTGTCTGCTCATGATGGTCTGTCACAATTATAGATTGTTGACAGTGGTGCTTCATTTCATATAAACTCCATCTTTGGAGTGTTTTTCTTCTTATGCAACAAGTAACCTTGGGGAAGTAACCTAGGGAATAACCATGCATGTGATATTGAAGGAGTAGGTACCATACACTTGGCTCTTGAAAATGGTCAAGAATTGATTCTTCATGATGTTAGGTATGTACATGACATTAAAAAGAGCTTGCTTTCTATTGGCCAATTAGACAGCAGAGGTTATTGCACTACCTTAGGTGGTGGAATGTGGAAAATATAAAAAGGATCCACGCTAGTCACTAGAGGCGGTGAAAAGGAAACTCTATATTATCTTCACTGCAAGGCACTTCCTAGAAAGTTTGTTGCAATTGCAAAAATGCAATCACACATGGAGTTATGGCACAAGCATCTTGGACACATGAGCCAAAAGGGTTTACATGCACTTTCTTCACTTGGAAGAGTTGACGTGAAAACTCAAAGCTTGACTTTTGTGATGATTGTGCTTTGGAAAAACATGTAAAGAGTCCATACTCTCATGGAGCCTTTAAGAAGGTATGTATTTTGGATTTAGTCCATTCTAATGTATGTACAATGTGTTGAGCTAAAAATGCATTAGATTCACTTAAACAGCCACAAAACATGCTTAATTAAAGAACAACCCTTGTTTATTTAAAAGAAAATGCGTTCCTAGAGAATGTCACTATCCCATAAGCACAAACCCACTTGGGAGAGCCTAAACTTTCTATAAAATAGCTGCCCTCCATTCCGCCTTAATCTCGATTTTGCACATTTCAAGTATTTCAACTTGCTGCCTACACCCCGGACACGGAGGATATCGCGGTCCAAGCTGGCCATTGCTGTCTCCAATAGTATAGCGCTTGTTTCCAACCTACCACACACTGTTTGGAGCTGATTTCAGCATGCTTACTGCTACTGCTGGTTTTTCCTACGTTTTTGGTCTTTCTCTCTCCTGCAACCTATGTTTGCTGTTTTCTCTCTCTTGCAGCCTGCATTTTTAGTATTTCTTTCTCTTGCATTGCCATCTGCATTAGATTCAGCCTTCCTTGGTTACATTTGCTAGTGTTCAACATCCAAACACTGCCTTGCTATGATTCGAGATCCATTCAAAGTATGGCACACTCTCTAGCTCATTAACCATGCCCTGATCCTTGAGATACAAGAGTTCCAATGTACAGTATTGATTCACTACATAGTGTGTTTGTTGCATGAGCAATTGTATATTCGATATTCATGTCATTTCATTCATTCTCTGTGTTCATTGTCTCTAAGTTACCCTATCCCTAACCATGTTCTTCTATCAGTCTGTGCTTTGTCGTACGATGTTATTTGTGTTTGTATTAGGGTATTTCTTCACACAGTATTAGAGCCAAGTTCTCTGAGAGAAACCTCGGCCTTGATCTAAAAGCTCTACACAAGAAGAAAAAACAACAAAAGTGCAGATGACTTCAGACACTACTTCCACCCACTTCTCACATCCGAGCTAAATCCATCGAGGAACCAAGTCGGAGTGGGCCTCACAGCTTGCTTTACAAGCTCCCAACATGGCAAGACAGACATTGGCCTACCATGGAGTTCCACGACCTTACGAGATCACTGCAGCTAAATACGATCTCATTTTGATGCATAGAGCCTAGCAACAGATAGAAGGTAAGTTTGAATTTTACCCTTTAGATTCGGTGCACCAATCTACTGACCATGCAGGAAGGGCAGAATCTCCACTTAGAACTAGCCATCCACAAGTGGAATCTGGCATAGAGTACACTCCATTGCCTTCATACTTATTCTCTTCGGAGCTAATTATGTCTACCATTTCAAATTCTGTTAATGATGATTCCCCTTCTCCTATTGGTATGGATGACTTTCATGATAAAGGACATATGCAAAAAATTTCTGATTTATGAGTAATGAGGAAGACAGATATTTCTTTATGGACTCAAGACTAGGTAAGCAATTGAAACCAGAAACTGTGGGTACTCCTTTCCCTTTTTTTCCTTCAAACAATTTTGTTTTCAAAGGTCAAAATGAGGTAGGTGCATCTTTTTTATCATCATCATTTCAATTCAATGCATTTAATGGACAAAAGGAAGCCATATTATTTCTCACACCTACACCTCTTACTCCACTGCCATATCCTTTCAGCCTCCATTAAGTGCCCCACATGTTGCCTCTCATGTAGAATCACATGTGTTTTCATTCATCGCACCGAGGGGTTCTTCAAACTTGGGTATAGCCGTTAGGACCTCATCTCTTTCTCAGTCGGATGGTGTTCCACCTTTTCTCACACACTTTCGCGATCATTGCAGCCTAGGTATTCCCCCCAGTCTCTCCTGAGTGTGGATCAGTTGGTGCCATAGTTTACCTCCATGGAATTACCTAGCGCACCCTCTAGTCATTATGTCGTGTCCAAGCCGACATTTGGACAAGGCTTACGTATCCCAGTGCCTCCACCTCCATCGGCACCTTATGGAAACATTCATGTTCCAGTGTCTCTCCATCAATCAACACTCATTGGACACTCACAACCTATTTTTGTCTACCCTCCTCTTCCCCCTCCTCCTCCTTATCAGACACCTCCACCACCCCCACTATCTTATCCTCCACATCCATCTTATCCCACATTCCCGACACCTCATGGTTCTACCTCATCTTCTGCTAAGCATCCATTCAATGATAAGACTCGTTATAATGAGTCAAACTTTACAACTTGGTCAAACTTCATAAGACATATTCTTGACTCACAAAACCTATGGGATCTTGTGCAAGGATTGGAACCACAACCCAATCTCGCACTTGTTCCATACGAGGTCATCCGCTCATAGAAGGCCAGGAATGCCTCCCCTATTGTCGAGCTGATACAGGGCTTATTGCCTGAGTTTCATTCTCAGCTTCAACATTTTGACTTAGAATCACAGCAATGGGCATATACTTGACTAACTGCTATGCGGCTCAGGATAGGACCCGTCGAATTAATCTTGACCATGAGCTTCAAAACTTCAAAATCTCTGACCGGGATGACTTGAAAGTCAAGTTGACTGAGTATCGGCATCTCCTTGCCAAATTCTCCACTACAGGGACTCCTAAATCCTCTGACGATCAGGTCACATTGTTTCTTAACAAGCTGCCGCGTAAATACTTCAATTTTGTGCAGCAAATGATTTCTCCGCTCAATTTATCCACATTCTATGAATCTGAATGTCAGCTATTGCGTTATCCACGACTGTTCAATCAATTTCATATGAATAATCCCTCAAAGAAGCTCTCATTGCTCATTCTCAGAAGGGGTAGCAAGGAAAGGGTAAACCAATTTAAACTTCAAATCAAAATCAAAATCAAAATCAAGCAAGGGAATCACATGAAAACCCCCAATCTCAACTCACACCCAGGTGACAGAATGTACCTAATAAGAATAGGTATTGTCAATATTGTCAAAAGGCTGGTCATTTTGACGAGTGTCAATCAAAGGCAAGAGGCACAACATCAAAACCCAAGTCACAGACTACCGCTCCTCAATCGGGCAACCCCCAACATGGGAGGCAAGGTGATGGCAAGGGGCAGTGGAAAGATCAGACTCACACTACCAACAGTCAACCGTCTCAGACGACAACATTCTCAACTCCAGAAAGCTTGTATAACTGGTCTGTTGAG